>NC_080580.1:31670468-31974021 GCF_029962835.1 Magnolia sinica
GATCCTAGGATCAGAATCTGGCATACGAGTGCTGGGATCCGAGAATGGGGCACTACGGAGGCTGTCAGCGCCGGATTCAGCGATTAAAAATTTTGTGAGCCCGGTTTCTGAGTTTGGGGCGTGACAAAGTTGGTATTAGAGCATAACTTGGGAATACCTAAGGATCATATCGCATATCTACTATGAACTTAGAATGAATAGGTTCTGAGTCCGAATAATTTAGCGATTTTCTGACATAGACCCTTAACGTTTATGCCTTCGAGAAATCTCAAGGCTGATAGGCCCTTGTTCCTTCTTGTAGGACATTATGCCTAAAAGAGCGACCCGAACGAATCTCACTCCACCATCTGCAACTCCCGCTTTACCACCTGTGACTCCCACTCCACCACCGGATATTCCTACTTTCCATCCTAAGGATGCCACTCCTCTACCTGAGACCGGTGCGGATCTGACCATACCTATGAGTGCCGCCCAACTGTAGCAAATGCTACAGGCGATGACCACTATTCTTCAGGGGCAAAGCAGGCATCCCACTATTACGCCGCCGAGGCTGAGCAGGAGCGTACGAGTGCCCTTCTCAAAGACTTCCGACAGCACGATCCCTCACGTTTCCAGGGCGAGCCAAACCCTACTGCAGTAGAGATATGGTGCTCCGAGGTGGAGAAGATATTCGACACCATGAGATGTATGACCCAGCAGTGAATCCCATTAGATGTATTCCTTCTCTAAGGTGAGGTTCATCATTGGTGGGCATCTGTCACCCGATCCGTAGCGGCTAATTTCGTGTGAGCTTGGGAGGACTTTGTAGACCAATTCGATTGGAAGTTCTTTCTCGAGCATGTGCGCCAGCAGTGCGCATTAGAGTTTGAGACTCTGGTCTAGGGGGACATGACCGTGTTCGAGTATGAGGCACGTTTTGTCGCACTATCGAGATTCGTGACGTATCTTGTTGATGATAAGGGGCAGAAGGTCCGCCGTTTTGAGAACGGTTTGCGTCCTGCCCTCAGGAGCCATGTGATCGGACATATGCTTCTGACATTTGAGCAGATTATGGAGAGGGCCCAGATATATGAGTCAGATTGGGCCAATTTACAGAGGGCCCATGACCAGAGGGGAGATCAGAAGAGGAAGGCGCCCTCTCGTAGCTCACAGCAGTAGCAACATCGTCCACAACAGCGATGCACGACCCGCCCAGCATTCCGAGCACCAGAAGTACCCTCAACACCACCTCCAGGACCATTTTCAGGTACTTGCTTTGGATGCGATAGGACAGGACATCGTAGGCATGAGTGTCCCCATCCACTGCAAAGTAGCAAATGGCACCGTATCAGCCTCCGCGACAGCCCCTACAGTAGCAACAACCACAGTACCAACCTCCAGGACCTCCCTTGTAGCAGCAGACGCAGCATATCAAGCCACCACAATGACAGTAGCAGCATTAGAGACCTCAGAGGGGACTTGCACCTCCCCAGCAGGCCCAGGGCAGATTTTATGCTGCCCAACAGGACCCTCAATCAGGAGGAGTCGTCGAGGATACTCTCCCTGTTTCTGCATGCATTGCACATGTATTGTTTGATTCTGGTGCATCGCATTCCTTTGTGGCTGCTGATTTCTACAGATCGACCAGTTTGCTGATGCAGTCTGCCCGTGAGGGTTTGTCAGTGTCGACGCCCTTGGGGAAGACTGCAGTGTTAGACCGATTTTGCTTGTCTTGCCCCGTTCTGATTGGGGATATCTTTTTACATGTCGACCTATTCGTATTGCCGATGTCCGAGTTTGATATCATCTTAGGCATGGATTGGCTCGGCGAGTACCACGTCATATTGGACTGCTCCACGAGGACAGTCACGTTCTGTATACCCAGCATGCCAGAGTTCCATTTTGTTGCCGAGCCCAGAGGAGAGCAGCTTTCTTGCCTGTTATCATGTGCCGTTGAGGAGTTAGCTGCTTTGAGTATCGACCAGTTGCCAGTTGTTTGTGGTTTTTCTGACGTGTTCCAGGAGATTTCAGGGTTACCACCTCATCGGTACACTGAGTTTCAGACTGATCTAGTGCCCGGTACCATGCCTATTTCGAAGGCCCCGTATTGTATGGCACCGTTGGATTTACGGGAACTGCAGAAGCAGTTGGACGAGTTGCGTGAGGTAGGCTTTATCCGTCCGAGCAGTTCACCGTGGGGAGCGCCAGTACTCTTCGTGAAGAAGAAGAATGGCTCGTTGAGGCTTTACGTAGATTATTGCGAGCTCAATAAGGTCACGATCAAGAACAAGTACCCGCTTTCGAGGATTGATGATTTGTTTGATCAGCTGCAGGAGGCACAGTTCTTTTCAAAGATAGACTTGCAGTCATGTTATCATCAGGTTTGGGTCCGAGATGAGGATATCCCGAAGACGGCTTTCAGGACGCGTTACGGTCATTTTGAGTTCCAGGTCATGTCCTTCGGACTGACCAATGCGCCCACGGTATTCATGCAGTTGATGAATGAGGTCTTTCGTCTGTATCTTGACTAGTTTGTTGTGGTCTTCATCGATGACATTCTGATATATTCAAGCACCAGTGAGGAGCATGAGCGACATTTGGAGATTGCCTTGCAGACCCCTCTGTGCACACCAGCTTTACATGAAGCTGGAGAAGTGTGAGTTCTGGTAAGAGGAGGTGAAGTTCCTTTGTCATGTGGTGACGAGGCAGGGTGTCACAGTGGACCCCTCAAAGATTGATGTCGTACGTCAGTGGGGCCAGCCCATGAATGCATCCGAGATCCTCAGTTTTCTTGGTTTGGCGGGCTACTACCGACGTTTCATTGAGAGATTCTCTTGTATTGCAGCCCCGTTGATCCGGTTGACCCGGAAGGGTGCCAAGTTCGTTTGGAGCGACACTTGTGAGTAGGCATTTATGGAGTTGAAGGACAGCCTCACGTCCTCTCCTTTCCTCACTCTTCCCTCTGGGAGTGATGGATTTGTTGTATTTACCGATGCCTCGTGTGTTGGCTTGGGTACTATCCTGATGCAGCATGGGAAGCTGGTGGCTTATGCGTCTTGCCAGCTTAAGGTCCATGAGCTGAAGTACCCCACGTATGATTTGGAGCTGGCAGCAGTTGTCTTTGCATTGAAGGTGTGGAGGCACTATCTCTATAGGGTGAGGTTCGAGCTCTTCTCTGACCACAAGAGCTTGAAGTATTTGTTCTCTCAGTCCGAGCTGAACCTGAGACAGAGGTGTTGGATGGAACTCCAGAAGGACTATGATTTTAATCTTCAGTACCACATGGGCAAGGTGAACGTGGTGGTGGATGCCCTCAGCCGTCAGTCACGGGGCCTGGTGGCATATATGATGATTCAGGAGTGGGGGATGCTCGAGGATATAACAGAGTACGACTTTGAGTTTGGTCTACAGTTTTCTATCATTCAGTTATCAAGCCTGTCGATTCAACCCTCTCTTGTCGCAAAGGTGATCGAGGCTCAACAGACAGACGAGTCGTTATAGGATTTTTGAGCAGAGGCAGCATCTGAGAGTCAGATAGATTAGCAGATTGGTTCTGATGGTGGACTTCGCTTCAGAGGCCGATTATGTGTTCCGGATATACCTGAGTTACGTAGAGATCTTATGACCGAGGCACATCGATCGCGGTTCTCTATCCACCATGGCTCGACGAAGATGTATCGCGATATGAAGTGTCAGTATTTTTGGGCAGGGATGAAGTGCTAGAGGGTCAGTTTTGTGGCCGAGTGTGACACGTGCCAGCGTGTCAAGGCCGATCATCAAAGACCCTCTAGTCTATTACAGCCGTTGAGCATCCCGATGTGGAAGTGGGAGCACATATCTACCGATTTTTTCATGAGTTTGCCGAGGACACAGCGCGGTCATGACACCATCTGGGTTGTCGTGGACCATTTGACGAAGTCGGCACATTTTCTTGCCATTCGTGAGACCTGGCATGCTGACCAGCTCGCCAAGATGTTCGTTGATGAGATTGTGAGACTGCATAGTATTCATGTCTCGATCGTTTCAGACCGAGACCCGAAGTTCACGTCTCAGTTTTGAGGGAGCTTTTAGAGAGTGATGGGCACTGATTTATAGTTTAGCACTGCGTACCATCTATAGAACGATTGCCAGACCGAGAGGGTCAACCAGATCCTTGAGGATATGCTTCGAGCCTACGCGATTGACTTCGCGGGTAGCTGGGATGAGCACTTGCGATTGGCTTAGTTCACGTACAACAATAACCATCAGGTGACCATTGGCATGACTCCTTTTGAGGCATTATATAGCAGACCGTGCAGATCTCTGAGTTGTTGGACTGAGGTTGGAGAGCGGCGTCTCCTAGATCCCGGGCTTGTGCAGCAGATATCAGAGGTCATCGACATCATCAGGTAGAGGATGCGCACAGCTCAGAGCCAACAAAAGAGTTTTTCTAATCTTCGGCATCATCCCTTAGAGTTTGTCGTTGGGGACCATGTGTATCTCAAGGTCTCACCATGAAGGTTGTGGTTCATTTTGGAGCAAAGGGCAAGCTTGCCCCAAGATTCATACGACCTTTCGAGATCACTAGGTGCATTGGTGTCGTGGCCTATCGGCATGCCTTGTCATCTCAATTGTCTGGAGTTCACAATGTTTTCCATGTCTCTATGTTGAGGAAGTGTGGGTCAGACATCGTTCCAATTATTGATTGGCAGCCGTTGGAGGTTCATGAGGACGCTTCTTACATTGAGCAGTCAGTTCGTATCCTTGATCGAAAGGAGCAGGTCCTGTAGACCAAGGTTATTCCCTTAGTGAAGGTGCAATGGGGCCATCATAGTGTGGATGAGGCGTCTTGGGAGCATGAGGTGGAGATTCGAGAGTGTTATCCCCATCTTTTTGATGTTTGATTGTATGTGTATTGTGTTTTAATTATATATGATGTTATGTTTCCTATTCCCTTATGAGTTATGATGAGCTGCGATAGTAGTATAAATTTTGAGGATGAAATTTTTATTAGGTGGGGAGAGCTGTAAGACCCGTATCTTAGAACGTATTGTTCCGTCGACTCCTGCGATCCTTCCCGATGAATTCCGGCAACCTGCGACCGATAATCGACGTTTGCGCGCAACCCTAAGTTGTATCCTGTAGATTTGAATTGGCTTAATCTGAGACTTGTACCATTGCAACTGCACCATCGTCGCGGTTGCAACGTCGCGTCTTGCATACCAATCTGATACCCTAGAAGGGAGATGTGGGCCTGCGTTTATTTCGAAAAAAACACCACGCGTTTGCATTCCCAAGAGAATCTCTACAACATGTCCCATCAATCAATCACCTCATGTCAAGTACACACACCTATGCTTTCTTTCTCCACAAGTCAAGCAACCACCAAGTCAACTCTCAAGTTAAGTACACCATCACCTCACATCCATCACTCACCTCACATCCATCACCCATCACTCTCACTCCTTACAACCCTCTCTCTCTCTCTCTCTCTTTCTCTTCACAAAAATTCCAAGCAAGAGGTGGATGTCCAAGCCTTTCTTAGAGAGAAAAGTGAGTCTTGTGTGGCCCACTTTCCACCCCAAGATCCTTCATCCTAGCCATTCATCTCTCATCACCTTCCATCAAAGTAAGACACAAGGAGATCAGCGTTCCATCGGACCAAGAAGATCGAACGGTGGGTGCTTTATAGGCTAGATTTTCATGTTTTGATGATGGGCCAAGTGAGGCCTACCGATTGATGGTATGGATCTCACTTTAGACCCTAGATGTGGCCGATGGCCCATCTTGATTCTCATGATCATTCCATGATGGGGCCATTCTCCATGGACCCCATCATAATGTTTATTTTTCATGCATGGATAGGGTCATCTAGACCTTCCATTTTGGTGGAGAAGTAATCTCCACCGTTGATTGTTGATTTGGTGGGCCCACATGTATTGGGACCCACTTGATGTATGATTGAATGCTTGAAAAGGAGGACCCATAGTGTCGGGGTCCCTCCATCACACTTGTGTGTCTCTCTCTCTCCCTTTCATTTTTCTCCTATTGTATGTGATGATGTGGGCGTGTGGCCCACCCAGATGGACCATACCATGAAGCATGTATTTTATCCAAGCCATCTGTAGGTGGGGCCCACTTTATATATGAGTTGTATCCACACCATCCATGCATTTGGTGGCCCACCTGAGCAAGGCCCACCCTGTACATGTGTCATGCCCAAACCGTCCAGCGTCCAGGACGCTAGATGTGAAATGAAAACACAAATATTAGCTTTGGTTCAAAGCTTTTGGGAAGGGCCACTCATGTAGGCCCCACCTTGACATATGAATCTGATCCACACCATCCATTCCATTCCCCATTTCATTTTAGGCGTTGAGCCGAAAAATGAGGTTAATCCGACTCTCAATCAGGCAATAAGATAGAAAATAGTGGTTTTCACCGTTAAAATCCACTTTGATTTTTCTACATGCCGAAACATGCTCAATATTGAGCTTGATGGGTCTATTATGAACTGTAGAATTCAATGGGTGGGATGGATTCTTTTGGTGCGGGACCCACCTGTGAAAAACTGCGAGAAAATGGTTTTCAAAAAAATATATATAATAATATATGTAGCAGGACGCTGCTGCTGGCAGAGGGCGCGCATGCAGCGCCTACTACGCTAGTGATGGACGGACAGGCAGGGACCCACCGTCCCAGCCGTGGGCCTCACCATGGTGTGTGTTGATCATCAACACCGTGCATGTGTTGGGTCCCCTTTGGTACAGTGGGCCCCCCAAAAATCAGCTGTATGCAAAAGTCAAGTGGCCCACACGGCAGGAAATAGTGTGATTGAACGGCTGCCATTAAAACCCTTTTTGGGTCACAGAAGTTTTGGATCCATTACGAAATTTATTTTTAGTATTCATCCCCGTCTGTGTGACTTTATCAACAGATTGGATGACATACAAACATTATGGTGGGCCCCATGTGGGACCCATAATGATGTATGTGTTTTATTCACACCGTCCACTGGATGGTGGAACCCACCATGGGGTATGTGTTTTGTCCACACCGTCCCCAGTACTGGATGGTGGGACCCCCCAAGGATGTATGTATTCTCTCCACACTGTCCATCCTTATGGGACCCACCATGATGCATGTGTTGCATCCAAACCATCCAACCTTTTGGCAAGCTCATAAGAAGGCTTGAGACTAAATAAAAAAAAAAAAAGACAGAGCTATTTATCAAGTGGACCACACTGCATAGTGAGGATTGAACGTCTACCATTAAAATCCCTTGGGAGTGCAAAAGTTTTGGGCCAGTAGGAAATTTGTCTTCCTCTTAATTCAGGTCTGTGTGACCTGATGATTAGATTGGATGGGAAATATATATTATGGTGAGCCTTGGGAATTTTAATGGTGGAAATCATTATCACCACTTATATTTGGGTGTGGCCCATTTGATATACATGGGGCCCATTAGTGTGGCCCATTTGATATACATTGGGCCCATTAGTGTGGCCCAGAGTTCCAAAACATCACTTATGCAACATATTTAATGATGGATGTATGTTGATGTATTAGTGCATAAAACATGGAATAGATTAAGCCAAAACACAGATATGATTCAGGGATAAGTGAATAAAGCAAGCGGAAGACTTATAGTAAACTATGTGTACAAGTGTAAACCCCTGAATTACATATATAAGCCGGATCGTATGAAAGTGTTATTTAACAAAATTGTAAGTATCAAATTACATCATTTAAGTTCCCAAAAATAATCCCAAAATCCCGCACATCAGCCCGAGGCTCGCTAGAACCCGTCTCGAAAACCGCATATAGGAGAAGGCGGCCTCGTCATCATCCGGCTCCCGCTCTGCCTCAGAAGTCGCATCCACATCCGCAACACAGAGCCTAAGACAGAGTCTAGTGGGTGTTTAACACCGCCTAAACGTGGGAGTGAGTGATCAACTCGGTGGAACAATAAGGCAATCGGTTAACATGTTATCGCTCAATCAAACAAGAATGATAAAGCAGGGGCAATTAAATAAATCCTAAGTACTCTTGTTAATGCGAGGATGAATGCAATATGATGCGTGCCCTCACGCGTACACCCTCAGCGTCTTCATCTTACATTATGCATGACATCGCCTCAAAGTGCGCCACATCTACAAAGCACATGCAAATGCGGTGTATGGATATGATTACCGAGTTGTTATTAGTCCATTTCACACAGCAGGATTGGGAAGCTAAGATACCTTCCTCATATTACCATCCAAACAGTGATCCATACTAGGGTCGTCAATCCTAGACATCTCATACGATCATACGTTTGAGGTCGTAGCAAAGGGCTCGTCACCAATCAATGCACACCTTTCATGCCTTTACTACCACGGTTCGGCTCGTCACCTCATTGCGGTATCCGGTATGCTCGAGGTCACTACAAAGGGCTCGTCACTAATCAATGCAGGCCGACCGACGAATATAGTGTCTCATACCACCATAATCGGCTCACGAGTTTAGTTGCTCACTTGGTCACTATGGGGAGGCTCGTCATCCCGGCGTAGGCCGACAGCTCGACCACGGTGTCCCATACCACCATGTCCGGCTCATGAGTCTTAACGGATCAAGTACCATAGTTAATAGGATTTCACTCTGGTAAGTTCGGTACCCTAGATTCAAGCAATAGCGTCCATACATGGTAAACATACATTAGACAATCGGGTTACTTGACGCATAAAAGGCCCGAATAGTGCTAGCATTCGCACGATACTCGCCTTCAAACAAGGGACCCCAACCAGCCCCTTCTAGGCGCTCCAACAAGAAAAACTCACCAAAGAGCCGCGGATCGACATGAGCCTCAAAAAGGACTCTACGGCCTTCATAGACTCCATGCAACAACTCCGCCAACAAGGTCCTACTAATGGGAGCTCGAGGATCGAGGTCTCGCTTCATCTGGAATTCATGTGCGGCGGACGTGCTAGTGGCGGCACCTCTCGGCCTCCATGCACGGGTTGGGCGGCTCGGCCCAGCTTCATCCACGGGCGCTCTCTTCTTCCCCATCAAGGAAAGAATGGAAGAAATGGAAAAGATGGTTGTCACAATCTCACAGAGGGACATGAGAAATGAGAGAAAGAGAGAAATAGGAAGATGGTGAAGCTTCCACACAACTAGTAGCCAAAATGGGAATGCAAGAGCCCACATGAGAAGGAAAGAAAGAGAAATTAGCAATGGGAGGGAGGATTTGAAGATGGGGTGATGGGTTTGCACGAAAAATGGAGGAAGAAGAAGATTAGGGAGAGATTTGAGAGGATTTGGAGAGGGTTTTGAAGAAAAGGAGAGCTTGGGAGAGGGCTTTGTGAAGGAAATAGGTAAAAGAAAAGGGTTTAAAGGTGAAACCGTGGAGGGGTGGGCCACGTTAGGCCTAGGAGTGATCGGCCCGCGTCGGCCCGGCCCGCTGACCGGCGATCCCTCGCCGAACCGGCGATGGCATCGCCGGTCTCTGGACATCCCGGCGATGCCTCGCCATTTTGGCGAGGCCCTCCTGGTCCCCCATGGTCCAAAACATGCGGTCCCCCCTGGGTCCCATAGAAAATGCCCTGATTGGCCCCTTGCATAATTTGACGCCTATCGGGTCATTCTTGCAGAAATCTGATTCAAATAACGATTTCTTGAAGGTATAAAGGTGAAAAAGGAAAGATACACCATCTAAACTCATTAATAGAGGGTCTAGGAAAGGTTTCGGGTCGCTGTGTGTGATCAGGTAAGAGTACAGACTCGATCTCGGTGAAGGTTTTCAGGAAACTTTCACCGATAGAAACTACGGAGCACAAACACCAAAGCGATGATAGACCCGCACCCAAATACACTAAAGTGGTGACAACGTGTGGCTGTGACCATAACCCAGGTCTGGTTTAATCCAGATCATGCTTTGATACCAACTTGTAACGCCCTGAAATTCGGGGGTCGAGCATAACTCAGCTCCCGAGTTCCAAAACATCACTTATGCAACATATTTAATGATGGATGTATGTTGACTGTATTAGTGCATAAAACATGGAATAGATTAAGCCAAAACACATATATGATTCAGGGATAAGTGAATAAAGCAAGCGGAAGACTTATAGTAAAATGTGTACAAGTGTAAATCCCTGAATTACATATACAAGCCAGATCGTAAGAAAGTGTTATTTAACAAAATTGTAAGTATCAAATTACATCATTTAAGTTCCCAAAAATAATCCCATAATCCCGCACATCAGACCGAGGCTCGCTAGAATCCGTCTGAAAACTGCATATAGGAGAAGGCAGCCTCGTCATCATCCAGCTCCGCTCCGCCTCGAAGTCGCATCCACATCGCAACGTCGAGCCTAAGGCAGTCGGTGGGTGTTCAACACCGCCGAAACGTGGGAGTGAGTGATCAACTCGGTGGAACAATAAGGCACTATTGGTTAACATGTTATCAGTTCAATTAAACAATAATGATAAAGCAGGGCAATTAAATAAATCCTAAGTACTCTTGTTAATGCAAGGATGAATGCAATATGATGCGTGCCCTCACGCGTACACCCTCAGCGTCTTCATCTTACGTTACGCATGACATCGCCTCAAAGTGCGCCACATCTACAAAGCACATGCAAATGCGGTGCATGGATATGATTACCAAGTTGTTATTAGTCCATTTCACACAGCAGGATTAGGAAGCTAAGATACCTTCCTCATATCACCATCCAAACAGTGATCCATACTAGGGTCGTCAATCCTAGACATCTCATACGATCATATGTTTGAGGTCGTAGCAAATGGCTCGTCACCAATCAATGCACGCCTTTCATGCCCTTACTACCACAGTTCGGCTCGTCACCTCCTTGTGGTATCCGGTATGCTCGAGGTCACTACAAAGGGCTCGTCACTAATCAATGCGCGCCAGGATGAATATAGTGTCCCATGCCACCATAATCGGCTCACGAGATTAGTTGCTCACTGGTCACTACGGGGAGGCTCGTCACCCCAGCATGGGCCGACAGCTCGACCACGGTGTCCCATACCACCATGTCCGGCTCATGAGTCTTAGCGGATCAAGTACCATAGTTAATAGGATTTCACTAGTAAGTTCGGTACCCTAGATTCAAGCAATAGCGTCCATACATGGTAAATATACATCGGACAATCGGGTTACTTGACGAACTCGACTAGCACGAGCGCACGTTGAATTGAGCGACATAGAGTGTGCAAATACTCCGCGTGGCCAAACCACTACCGACAACTCTAATACGACTCGGGTTCGTCTAATATGTCCTGCGTGGCGAAAGCAATCTCAACCACGAATATAGGGTCAATTACCGATTTCTTGGAAGGCATAGTCCCAAACATCTTACACTACTACAGATATTCGTATGGAATGTAAAACAGTAATGGAACAGCAACTCAAATGATGGTACATAAGCACTTAAGGAATATCAACTTAACATAAATGTAAGCATAGGAGATGCTTGAATTTAAATAACTTGGAATGTAACTACATAAAGGAAATCATGCGCATCAATAGGATTATTGAGAATCACTTCTCAACGCCCACAATTAGTGTAATAAGTTACACTTTGATCATTCATGCATTTCTACAAACACTTAGCATACATGGAACAACATACATGACGTATGTTGAAATACATGCACTTAGACAATTCCTTTTACCAAGGAGTTGTCATACATGCATCTAGCATACATACATGACAAATAATCATGGCAAACATAAGTGCATATTTTATACGTATACGGTACTTTATAAATACACATAGAATACACAAATCTCAATATAACACCTGCATATCAGGAAAACAATGTAAACACAACATTTGGCATGCGAAATCTCATCCATAACAAGAATAAATCACTAACTGGCGTTGGAAGCCTTGAAAACCATAACCTATACACTTAAAGTCCGCACCTTGAGCGAAGAAAGAACCACCAAACTTATTTAGATGAGTTGTCTTCGTCAACGGCGCTAGAATACCCTAAAACAAAGATAGACATGAGATACAACAACACCAAAACTAATCTAGGCTCTAACACAGGTTAGGGTTAGATCTATCTCTCGCTCTGCCTTAGAAGTCGCATCCACATCTGCAGCATCAGAGCTAAGACAGAGTCCGGTGGGTGTTTAACACCCCGAAACGTGGGAGTGAGTGATCAACTCGGTGGAACAATAAGGCACTATTGGTTAACATGTTATCAGTTCAATCAAGAATGATAAAGCAGGCAATTAAATAAATCCTAAGTACTCTTGTTAATGCGAGGATGAATGCAATATGATGAGTGCCCTCACGCGTACACCCTCAACGTCTTCATCTTATATAACGCATGACATCGCCTCAAAGTGCGCCACATCTACAAAGCACATGCAAATGCGGTGCATGGATATGATTACCGAGTTGTTATTAGTCCGTTTCATACGAGATTGGGAAGCTAAGATACCTTCCTCATATTACTATCCAAACAGTGATCCATACTAGGGTCGTCAATCCTAGACATATCATACGATCATACGTTTGAGGTCGTAGCAAAGGCTTGTCACCAATCAATGCACGCCTTTCATGCCTTTACTACCACGGTTCGGCTCGTCATCTCATTGCGGTATCCGGTATGCTCGAGGTCACTACAAAGGGCTTGTCACCAATCAATGCGGTACAGGACGAATATAGTGTCCCATACCACCATAATCGGCTCACGAGTTTAGTTGCTCACTGGTCAATACGGGGAGGCTCGTCACCCCAGCGTAGGTCGACAGCTCGACCACAGTGTCCCATACCACCATGTCCGGCTCATGAGTCTTAGCAGATCAAGGTACCATGGTTAATAGGATTTCATTGGTAAGTTCGGTACCCTAGATTCAAGCAATAGCGTCCATACATGGTAAACACACATTGGACAATCGAGTTACTTGACGAACTCGATTAGCACGAGCGCACTTTGAATTGAATGACATAGAGTGCGCAAACACTCCGCGTGGCCAAACCACTGCCGCCAACTCTAATACAGCTCGGGTTCGTCTAATACGTCCTACGTGGCGAAAGCAATCTCAACCACGAACATAGGGTCAATTACCGATTTCCTAGACTAAGGCATAGTCCCAAACACCTTACACTACAACAGATATTCATGTTGAATGTAAAACAGTAATGGAACAACAACTTAAATCATGGTACATACGCATCTGAAGGATATCAACTTAACATAAATGTAAGCATAGGTAATGCTTGAATTTAAATAACATGGAATGTAACTTGCATAAAGGAAATCATGCGCATCAATAGGAGTGTTGAGAATCACTTCTCAACGCCCACAATTAGTGTAATAAGTTACACTTAGATCATTCATGCATTTCTACAAACACTTAGCATACATGGAACAACATACATGACGTATGTTGAAATACATGCATTTAGACAATTCCTTTTACCAAGGAGTTATCATGCATGCATCTAGCATACATACATGACAAATAATCATGGCAAACACAAGTGCATATTTTATACGTATACGGTACTTTATAAATACACATAGAATACACAAATCTCAATATAGCACATGCATATCAGGAAAGCAATGTAAACACAACATTTGGCATGTGAAATCTCATCCATAACAAGAATAAATCACTAACTGGCATTGAAAGCCTTGAAAACCATAACCTATACACTTAAAGTCCACACCTTAAGCGAAGAAAGAACCACCGAACTGATTTAGACGAGTTGTCTTCGTCAACGGCGATAGAATACCCTAAAATAAGGATAGAAATGAGATACAACAACACCAAAACTAATCTAAGCTCTAACACAGATTAGGGTTAGGTTAACTTACCCCAAAAGAACTCGGAATAGAAGAATGATTCAAAGTGAAGGTTCAAAGATGGATCCGAGCATGATCTGGATTAAACCGGACTGGGTTATGGTCACACACCGCACGTTGTCGTCACTTTAGTGTATTTGGGAGCCGAGTTATGCTCGACCCTCGACTTTGGGAATTTCGTGTTAATCTTTCCTTAAGTAGTTGTTTTTGGGGTAATTAGCGCTTTACTCGATTGCTTGTGAAATTCGCATCAATCACTTTAAATTGTATCTGCATGGCTCTAAACGTGTAGATTAGTGAGCGCTACGTTACCTGAAATCTGGGATCCATCGCTAAATCCAGTTGTTCTGGGGAATTTTTGGAAGATCTGGATCGGACCTGGACCGCGTGTCGAAAGTCCGATAGCGATGACCTTAGGCTATTGCGGTCACCGAGTTGGGCTTGACTATCTCCTCAAAAATCAAGTCATGTGATGTTCTGGGTCGATTTGCTTGAGTTCGGAGTGAAGAGTGTGAGAACGGTTGGATATTTAATATGTTTTTATGAAATCTGAGTCGTGTCGCTTGCGCGACGATTTTAAGCTATCTGACCGTTGCATTCTGACCCAATTTCACCCTCTGATCAGGATAGTTGGCCCAGGCATATCCTAGTGCTTGTGGACCTGATCGAGATTCCGTGACCGTTGAATTGAGTGTGGTCCGCCACGGCTGATCTGAAGAGCCGGTCGGTACGAAAACTTACCTGACCTAGATCCATGGTCAGTGAGCTTAAGTCCGACCTTTCGTGGTGATAGGCCCACCAGAAGTGCTTCGTTGGATCGAGAAAGGCGTGCTTTGGTTATAACCTAAGTATACCTTGTCCCTAGGGTTATTTTCATCAAGTAAAGGCCTATTTATAGTCCTTAAACCCTAGCCCTCTTTTCCATACGAATTTTTCTCTAACCCTAGCTTGGAGAGAGAGTGGAAAAGAGAGAGGAAGTGAGAGAGATAAGCTGGTGAATCATCTTGGTTTCTTCCTTGTTCTGTTTCATCGTTGAACCTTCACTTTGAATCGTTCTTCTGACGGTTCTGAGTTCTTTTGGGGTAAGTTAACCTAACCCTATCCTGTGTTAGAGCTTCGATTAGTTTTGGTGTTGTTGTATCTCATTTCTATCCTTATTTTATGGTATTCTATCACCGTTGACGAAGACAACTCGTCTAAATCAGTTCGGTGGTTCTTTCTTCGCTTAAGGTGCGGACTTTAAGTGTATAGGTTATGGTTTTCAAGGCTTTCAACGCCAGTTAATGATTTATTCTTGTTATGGATGAGATTTCACATGCCAAATGTTATGTTTACGTTGCTTTCCTGATATGCATGTGCTATATTAAGATTTGTATATTCTATGTGTATTTATAAAGTACCGTATACGTATAAAATATGCACTTATGTTTGCCATGATTATTTGTCATGTATGTATGCAAGATGCATGTATGACAACTCCTTGGTAAAAGGAATTGTCAAAGTGCATGTATTTCAACATACATCATGTATGTTGTTCCATGTATGCTAAGTGTTTGTAGAACTGCATGAATGATCTAAAGTGTAACTTATTACACTTATTGTGGGCGTTGAGAAGTGATTCTCAATACTCCTGATGATGCGCATGATTTCCTTTATGCAAGTTACATCCCATGTTATTCAGATTCAAGCATTACCTATGCTTACATTTATGTTAAGTTGATATTCTTCAGATGCGTATGTACCATGAATTGAGTTGTTGTTCCATTACTGTTCTACATTCCATATGAATATCTATTGTAGTGTAAGGTGTTTGGGACTATGCCTTAGTCCAGGAAATCAGTAATTGACCCTATATTCGTGGTTGAGATTGCTTTCGCCACGTAGGACGTATTAGACGAACCCGAGCCGTATTAGAGTTGGCGGCAGTGGTTTGGCCACGCGGAGTGTTTGCGCACTCTATGTCGTTTAATTCAACGTGCGCTCGTGCTAGTCGAGTTCGTCAAGTAACCCGATTGTCCGATGTATGTTCACCATGTATGGACGCTATTGCTTGAATCTAGGGTACCGAACTTACCAGTGAAATCCTATTAACTATGGTACTTGATCCGCTAAGACTCATGAGCCGGACATGGTGGTATGGGACACCGTGGTCGAGCTGTCGGCCTACGCTGGGGTGACGAGCCTCCCCGTAGTGACCAGTGAGCAACTAAACTCGTGAGCCGATTATGGTGGTATGGGACACTATATTCGTGCTGTCGGCCTACATTGATTGGTGACGAGCCCTTTGTAGTGACCTCGAGCATACCTGGATACCGCAAGGAGGTGACGAGCCGAACTGTGGTAGTAAGGGCATGAAAGGCTTGCATTGATTGGTGATGTGCCCTTTGCTACGACCTCAAACATATGATCGTATGAGATGTCTAGGATTGACGACCCTGGTATGGATTACTGTTTGGATGGTGATATGAGGAAGGTATCTTAGCTTCTCAATCCTGCTGTGTGAAATGGACTAATAATAACTTGGTAATCATATCCATGCACCGCATTTGCATGTGCTTTGTAGATGTGGCGCACTTTGAGGCGATGTCATGCGTAACGTAAGAAGAAGACGCTGAGGGTGTACGCGTGAGGGCACGCATCATATTGCATACATCCTTGCATTAACAAGAGTACTTAGGATTTATTTAATTGTCCTGCTTTATCATTACTGTTTGATTGAACTGATAACATGTTAACCAGTGCCTTATTGTTCCACTAAGTTGATCACTCACTCCCACGTTTCTGGGGCGGTGTTAAACACCCACCGGACTCTATCTTAGCTCTGATGTTGCGGATGTGGATGCGACTTCTGAGGGAGCGGGAGCCGGATGATGACGAGGCCGCCTTCTCCTATATGTTTTGAGACGGGTTCTAGCGAGCCTCGGCCTT
This sequence comes from Magnolia sinica, assembly GCF_029962835.1. Taxonomy (NCBI): domain Eukaryota; kingdom Viridiplantae; phylum Streptophyta; class Magnoliopsida; order Magnoliales; family Magnoliaceae; genus Magnolia; species Magnolia sinica. Next base: position 31,687,188 of record NC_080580.1, read on the forward strand.
GATGTGCGGGATTTTGAGATTATTTTTGGGAACTCAAATGATGTAATTTGATACTTCTAATTTTGTTAAATAACACTTTCATAGGATCTCGGCTTGTATATGTAATTCAGGATTTACACTTGCACATATTTTACTATAAGTCTTCCGCTTGCTTTATTCACTTATCCCTGAATCATATCTATGTTTTGGCTTAATCTATTCCATGTTTTATGCACTAATATAGTCAACATACATCCTTCAATAAATATGTTGCATAAGTGATGTTTTGGAACTGGGAGCTAAGTTATGCTCGACCCTCGAATTTCATGGCGTTACAAGTTGGTATCAAAGCATAGATTAGTTCATAACCCCGACCTTGGAATAATCTTGATGAGCGTAGTTATGCTCGACCCCGAATTTCGGGGCTAGGGTTTAAGGATTATAAATATGCCTATTCTTGATAAAAATAACTCTAGGGACAAGGTATACTTAGGTTATAACCAAAGCATGCCTTTCTCGATCCAACGAAGCACTTCTAGTGGGCCTATAACCACGAAAGGTCGGACTTAAGCTCACCGACCATGGATCTAGGTCAGCCTGAGTTTCGTATCGACCGGCTCTTCAAATCAACCGTGGCGGACCACACTCAAATCAACGATCACGGAATCTCGATCATGTCCACAAGCACTAGGATATGCCCGGGCCACCTTTCCTGATCGGAGGGTGAAATTGGGTCGAATCCAACGGTCGATAGCTTAAAATCGTCGCGCAAGCTTCACGCTCAAATTTCATAAAAACATATTAAATATCCAACCGTTCTCACACTCTTCACTCCGAACTCAAGAAAATCGACCCGAACATCACATGGACTTGATTTTCGAGGTGATAGTCAAGCCCAACTCGGTGAACAACCTAAGATCATCGCCATCGGACTTTCGACGCGTAGTCTAGGTCCGATCCAAATCTTCCAAAAATTCCCCAACACCTGGATTTAGCGATGGATCCCAGATTTCAGAGTAACGTAGCGCTCACTAATCTACACGTTTAGAGCCATGTAGATACAATTTAAAGTGATTGATGCGAATTTCACAAACAATCGAGTAAAGCGCTAATTACCCCAAAAACAACTACTTAAGAAAAGATTAGCACAAAAATTCCAAGGTCGTTACAGAATCGTCCTTCTCGGGATTCTTGTTGTTGGTGTTCTCTACTGCATGTGCCTTGGACGAGGCATTCCCATTATCATTCTCATTGTGATATATTTATGGCCGTCCATTGAGGCCCACCTTGGTATATATGTGAGGCCCATATGATTAGGCCCATCTTGATGTTGTTATGGCCCATCCATTGAGCTCCACCTTAATATATATGAGGTCCAAGTTATGAGGCTCATTTGATGTATTGGAGGCCCATGGGTCGAGTCCCAATGGGATGTACATAAGGCCCATTGTAATGTGATTCCACCGTGGTTTATGTGTTGACCCTTATAGTGGGCTATGCCTTGGGGAGCAATGATGGTTTGACACCCACATTGCAAGTACAATGTTGTTTAAATGTCCGCATTGTAACTCTCCTTTAGGCCCATTGATAGGCCCATACTTGTTGTGTGTAGGCCGTCTAGGCCCATCTGCATTATAAGGATAGTTCATTACTTTATAACATGTTTCGCATAACTCCATGACTCATGCCCATACGCATTATATGTATGCTTGATATGAGTAGTGACTGATCATTACATATGCCATTTGACAGATTATTTATGGGACTCATTGGTAGGAGTTACCCACATGAGCGCGTGGTACGCGCAAGATTGTTGCATGACTGGACAGTGTGATTCATGCATCTAGCATTTGTGTGTCATGATTATTATACGCCCTAGTGACATCAAGGTGGCAACTCCATAGGCACATCGTGGATGGCCGTATCGGATACTGAAAATAGTTGGTTCTAGCACTGTGGGCACTTAGGATGTCCTTGGGTGAGAGTCTTAGAACCTTTTTGGTACCAATGGTAGGAGATACTCCAACGTCTAAACCGAGTGGATACACGAGTGCCCGAGTGCCGAATACCAGTAAGCCGCGTCTCCCATTGTGTTATGGTCGGTTGGAAGGGGACGTGGCCTTATCTGCCTGAGTGAGGGGGCTATAAGTAAGGCTGAGTTTGACCAGCTCGCAAATGAGTCCGCTGTCGACGAGCCGGGTAGGTATTGGTAGACTACTGGTCAGGCGGATAGTGAGGTCTATTCCGTTCACTGGGCTATGCGGCTAGGGAGGTGGTAGTCAGTGTGGAGTGTACTAGACCCCGGTGATATCCCAGAGAGAAACTGTACTGATATGTGCACTTGATGAGGACTTGCATGCTTGCCTTGCATCTTGCATATGACATTTGGCTACATAGGCTTCGCATCGCATGGTTTTGGTATGGCCGATAGCATTCATGCCTTGCATCACATAGCCTTGGTACGGTTGATTGTATTCATGAACTTACCCGCATATTTCTGTATTACTCAAATATTGTATACTTGGCACTTGCCTTCCGCACACACTTACACCACCCTCTAAGCTTTTGTAAGCTTATGCATGACCGTTGCGTGTAGGTGTCGTTGGATCGCAGCAGTGCTGAGGCAGGAGCGCACAATAGATTATTTTAAAGTTTTTGATCACCTTGTATCTCCCTTTCCGCATTGTACTTAAAGTTTTTGATATAGTGGATATGTGGTGATGTTGTTTTGTGACTTGGTTATGCTCCATTGCAAAAAAAAAAAAAAATCATACTGAAAATCCTAGTTTTGGATGCGGTTGAAACTTGGTCTGACCCCTAATCCAAGTGGGATACACATAATGAGTGGGTTGGATATGTGAATCACACTTAGGCAAGCCCAATATATGATTATAAATGTTTTAAGGAAACCGATCTCCACTACATTTAGGTGAGTTACTCATTACCCTTAGCATACTGAGTAAATTCTGTGGGGTCCACCATTATTTATTTATTTTATCCACTCCGTTCATCCATGTTAACAGATAATTTGAGGTCTAAAGAACAGAAGGGAAGCATATCCAAAGCTCAAGTGGACCACACCACAGGAAATAGTGTGATTGAACGTCTACCATTGAAACTTTCTTGGAGGCCATAGAAGTTTTGGATTAAGCTGATGTTTGTGTTTTCTCTTCATTCATATCTTTTTTTTTATTATTATGAACAGGTTGGATGGAAAATAAACATTACTATGGGCTTAAGGAAGGTATTAACGGTGGAAATCATTATTCCACACTGTTTCGTGTGGCATGGTCCACTTGAGTTTTGGATTTACTAAAAATTTGGGATCAACCCACACCATTAGGTCTGTTCACAAGTCGAGCTAGCTCAACTAACTCGCTCGACTCGGCTCGAGTCAACTCGGAGTGGTTCGGCTTGAATGGTCGACTCAGGCCGAGTTAAGCTGTTTTTTTGTAGCTAGTGTTGAGTTCAAGCCGAGTTCGACTAGGTGGTATTTCAACTCGACTCGACTCGAGCTCGACTCAGCTCGTTATTAATTTTATAATTTATTAAATATTATATATATATATATATGGGAAAAGGTTCTATACGGTCGAGCTCGTGGCAACTTCTCATGAGGTCGAGCTGTGTGGGCCCCACCATGATGGGTGTCGAATGTTTACCCCATCAGTCAAATGCACCATTCCATGGTGGGCCTAGGGCTTAAAAGTCAAGTCAATCCGTGACTTTTTTGGGCCACACCACATACAAAAGTTAAAAGGGGTTACCCTCCATTAAAATATTCATAATCATTTGTTGGGGCCACTGAGATGTTATTCACAAATCCAGCCCATCCATTATGTGTGCTCCACTTGGATGAGTTGTTAGACCAAGTTTCATATGCATTAAAATTTCAGGTGGGCCCCGCCAAGTGCTTTTATATGTTTTAGGCATTTCTTCACATGATTTTAGATGGTATGGCCCACCTAAGTTCTGTATACAGATGATTTTTGGGATATCCCATAATTTAAAGGGGGGCCATCAAATGCATGGTGTTGATGGTCGACACGCATCATAGTGGGGCCCACACAGCTTGACCTCATGGGAAGTTCCCATGAGCTCGACCGTATAAAACCTTTTCCCTATATATATCACCCAACCCCACTCGACCCCACCCAACCCTAGCCCTTTCCCTTTCTTCTCTTTCTCTACCTACCGCATGCCCGCCCGATGCCCGATCACAAGAAATCCACCGGATGACCACCACCGGTCCAACGGCGCACGTTGCCTGCCTGCTCCTGCCCACTCGTTCTCACCAAGTGAAGAAGACCACATGGCCGCACGCCCAATCCGGCCTTATAAGGTTAGTGCTTACCTGTCTCCACATCCATGCCTTTGGGTGGATGTCCAAACATGACCATACTTCTTAGTCTGGCCACAAATCTTTTTCTTTTTTCTAATAGAAAAATCGGGTTTCATTTAATCACAATGAAAGAGATCAGTCATGTGAAGTGGGTTTAGATGGGTGCTCTTTTTTTTTTTTGCTTGTAATTTATCAGTAGGTTCATGAATAATGAGGATTTCATGCCAAGTGACGTTTTTTATTGCCATTTTCTGTAGTTCTATTTCTATTGTTGTTGCATTTTGTCGAATTCTGCTAGTTAATGCTTTGTTTGGTGAATGGCTGCTTTAAGAGCTGAGTAAAAGTAGATTGTGAATTTAGGAATTTCTACTCTTAGTAGGATTTGTCGAGGAATGGGTAATAAGTGTTAACATCATTCATCTATAAGCATGTGTTTGGTTACACTAAATATCCGAAATTTCATGATATTTTACCCCAAATTAGACTGATTAATCTTGATAATTTGTCAATGGCTGCTTCAGGAGATGAAATTTTTTTTTTTGTGATTTTTGGAATTTTAACTCTTCATAGAATTTCCAGATGAATGGGTAGTAACACCATTCGTCTCCAAGGGTGCATTTGGTTGCACTAAATATCATGAAACTTCATTATATTTCGCACCAAATTAATATGATTAATCATAAAAAAATCTTGAGGTGAATGGCAATTTTAAGAGCCAAGAAGGGGAAAAAATGTGAATTTTGGAATTTCTATTCTTAATAGAATTTCTGGAGGAATGAGTAGTGACACCAGTTGTCTCTGAAGGTGCTTTTGGTTGTACCAAATATCATGAAATTTCATGATATTTGCTGCAACCAAACATAGCTTAAAAGGATTTTATTTGATCTGATGAATAGTGTTTAGATTGGTGGAAACAGAAAAGAGGATTTGGAAAACTATCAAAAATCCTGTGGGAGTTGAAAGTTGTGGATTCCCATGATAATTCTGTTGTTTGGTCCAAAATGTAGTTTCAACTTATAGGGCGGGATTGTTTTGGTCCAAAAAATAAAAATAAAATATTCAATTCCTTTTTCTTCAAATGGGTGCATTGTATTTTCTTTTTTAGTCATTTATTTGTCGGCCACCTATTGAAGTGTTGGAATTTTTTTCTTTTTGATGGGACATCAAACCCATGAATAACCTAGGGCTATTTAAGTAACGTTCTATGAGAATGAGTTGTTCATTACAAGTCGTGGTAACTAGCTATTCTATTCCTTGTTCATCAAATACCTAAAACAATAGTAATTAATTGTAGCACATATAGGAGGTTAATATGAATAATGGCACATTGACATATGTGACACCTAGGGTGCTAAGAGTATGTTTGAATGCATGATTAGGTTGTATTGCATTACATTAGGAAGGATGCAAATTCTATCTGGTATTTCGAATCAATGAAAAAGATTAGATTAATCCTGGTACTTGACCTTTTAGTTTTAGTTGGAAATACAACGAGATTTCTAGTGAATTTTGAAATCCATTACATCTGTTAACCCTACATTAATCCATATGTTTTATCCACACGATCCATATATATGCACCCTTTAAATGTGACACTTGAGTTGTATATTAATATGGATGACTAACATCAGTTACGAAAACTAGAAAGTTGATTATAATTCTGATGTTCACCAAATATTAGTTTTATATAATTCAATATTTTTCCTGACAAAAGAATTAGATCCCAAATGCTAGATTATATGGTCAAAATACAAGGATATTTCTAGACATATAATGGATTGGCTATATTGTGAGAGGCATAATCTTGTAATTTGATCTTTTTAAGAAATTATTATATTTTGTAGATTGTGGGAGTTGTATTTGATCTTTTCTCATTATTTCAAGAAACTATTATACTTTCACTTAGTGATGCTTAATATGTATTACATTTTTTTTCTTAAATTATTATTGTGACTTGTTAGTTTATAGTTGTGACTTGTGATTTTGATTTGTAAGTTAGATAATTAGTTACCCATTTGAGGATTATCTGGCCATACATAGATATGGTGTGTTTTTGGTGGCATAGAAATCGTTCAAATTGTCCCATTTTGGACAGTTCAAGGTTAGATGGATAGTATGCTTTCATATAATCTATTTAAATGTTCATGCCTGATCTGCAGTCCATCTCCTCATTTCTCTCTGGATATGTTTCTTCTGTTCCGTATCCAATGCCGAATATCTTTACATAGATATTTGACATCAGAATGTAACGTAAGATCAACTTATCTAGAGAGGCATGTGGAGATGCTGCCGAATTTTCAGCATGGATATTTAAATGGAAATATAAAAGTATTACAATCTATCCAACCTTGGATGGGTAACTAGTTTAGGATTTAATTGTATTAGCTCGAAATTGATAGAGGAGACCCAGATGTGCGTCGAAGCTATCTAGATATTGAGCGGGGTCCCCTGGAAGGTGAGAACATCTATTATGACCATGATGAAGCTGTTCATTTCCTATAGACAGCAATATGGGTAGCCTGGCCATTTGGACAGGCCCATGTTTATGTATTAACTCAGAATTAATGAAGCAGACCTGGATATGCATCGAAGCTATCTGGATGTTGAGCAAGGGTCCCTGGAAGGTGGGAACTACTATTATGACTATGATGAAGTTGTTTATTTCCTATGGACAGCAATATGGGTGGCCTGATTATTTGGATAGGCCCGTGTTTATGTATTAGCTCGAAATTGATGGAGCTGACCCTAGTATAACCCTAAACCTAAACCTACACCTAAAACTAAACATCATGGTGGGGACAATTCCCCTAACCATTGATTCCTTCCTGGGACCCACCATGATGGTTATTTGAGATCTAACCTGTTGGTAAGTTCACATAGACCTAGACCAAAAGAAGGGATAACACAAATATCAGCTTGATCAAAAACTTTTGTGGCCCCAATTAGTTTCGAGGTCCACTTGAGCTTTGGATCTACCTCATTCTTTAGCTCATGCCCTAAAATGATCACTCCAAATGGATGGACGGTTGGATACAACATATACATCATGGTGGGATCCAAATCCTAGGTGCACCATAATAAAGTAAACAATGGTCTATCGTGATTAATGTATTTCATCCACTCCACTCATCCATTTTAATAGATAATTTTATGTCTTGAGATAATAAATGAAGTATATATATAAAAATCTTAAATGGACCCTTAAATGGTGTAGCCTACTCTCAACAGGTCTGATCTAATACAAACGTTTCCAGGATAGGCTCATCTAAACCTAAACCTATAACCTATAACCTAAACCTAAATCTAAACCTAAACCCAAACCTATAACCTATAACCTTAACCTAAACCTATAACCTATAACCTATAACCTAAACCTAAACCTATAACCTAAACCTAAACCTAAACCTAAACCTATAACCTATAACCTAAACCTAAACCTAAACCTATAACCTAAACCTAAACCTATAACCCATAACCTAAAACTAAACCTAAACCTATAAACTAAACCTAAACCTATAACCTATAACCTACACCATAACCTAAACCTATAACCTAAACCTATAACCTAAACCTAAACCTAAACCTCTAACCTATAACCTAAACCTATAACCTAAGCCTAAACCTATAACCTAAACCTAAACCTAAACCTATAACCTTAACCTAAACCTATAACTTAGACCTAAACCTAAACCTATAACCTATAACCTAAACCTAAACCTAAACCTATAACCTATAACCTAAACCTAAACATAAACCTAAACCTATAAATTAAACCTAAACCTATAACTTATACCTAAACCATAACCTATAACATATGACCTAAACCTATTCTCAAATCCCTAAACCTAAACCTGAACCCGAACTCAAATTCCTAAACCTAAACCTAAACATATTCTCAAATCCCTAAACCTATAACCTATAACCTACACCTAAACCTAAACCTATAACCTATAACCTAAACCTATAATTCACTTAACTTAAACCTATACCTAAACCCAAACCTATAACCCTAACCTGAACCCGAATCCGAATTCCTAAACCTAAACCTAAACCTATTCTCAAATCCCTAAACCTATAACCTAAACCTATAATTTAAACCTAAGCCTATAACTTAAACCTATAACCTAAACCTAAACCTAAACCTATAACCTAAACCTATAACCTATAACCTTAACCTATGCCTAAACCTAAGCCTATAACCTAAACCTAAACTTAATTCACTTAACTTAAACCTACACCTAAACCCTAACCTGAACCCGAACCCAAATTCCTAAACCTAAACCTAAACCTATTCTCAAATCCCTAAACCTATAACCTAAACCTATAACTTAAACCTAAACCTATAACCTAAACATAAACCTATAACCTATAACATATAACCTAAACCTATAACCTAAACCTAAACCTATAACCTATAACCTATAACCTATAACCTTAACCTATAACCTATAACCTAAACCTAAACCTAAACCTATAACCTATAACCTACACCATAGCCTATAACCTATAACCTAAACCTAAACCTATTCTCAAATCCCTATAACCTAAACGTATAACCTAAACCTAAACTTATAACCTATAACCTATAACCATAACCTAAACCTAAACATAAACCTATAACCTAAACCTAAACCTAAACCTATAACCTAAACGTATAACCTATGCCTATAACCTAAACCTATAACCTATAACCTATACCTATAACCTAAACGTATAACCTAAACCTGAACCTATAACTTAAACCTAAACCTATAACCTATAACCTATAACCATAACCTAAACCTAAACCTAAACCTATAACCTATAACCTATAACCTAAACCTATAACCTAAACGTATAACCTATAACCTATAACCTATACCTATAACTTATAACCTATACCTAAACCTAAATGTATAATGTAAACCTAAACGTATAAGCAAAACCTATAACTTAAACTTAAACCTTTAAGCTAAACCTATAACCTTAACCTTAACCTATAACCTATAACTTATAACCTAAACCTAAACCTATAACCTAAACCTAAAACCTAAACCTAAACCTATAACCTATAACCATAACCATAACCTAAACTGTAACATCCCGAAAAATTTCGTACAAAGACCCGAGCACCACATCAACTAGAATTCTCTTAGGACTCAATCCTTTAGGAATTAAATGTGAATTAACTAGCGCTAAACTCGATTACTTGTGAAAATTAGCACCAACCACGTTAAATACGATCTGTAAGACCCAAAACCTGTAGAATCGTTAGCGCTACGTTACCCTGAAATCTAGGATTCAACGCTAAACCCAATTGTTGTCAGGAGTACTTAGAAACTTTGTATCAGACCTGAACCGCACGTCGAAAGTCCGATAGCGATAAACTTAGACAATTATGACCACTTTGTTGGGCTTGACAATCACCTCGAAAATCAAGTCCAGATGATGTCCTGAGACGATTTGTATGAGTCCAGAGTGAAGAGTGTGAGAAAGGTGAATTTATTTAGAAATTAAATATGAATTTAAGTAATCTGAATCGTGTCGCTTGCGCGTCGATTATAAGCATTCTGACCGTTGGATTCTGACCCAAATTCACCCTCGGATCAAGGAAGATGGCCCACACATGTCAAAGTGCTTGTGGCCCTGATCGAGTTTCGGTGACTGTTGAATTGAAATTGGTCCGCCATGAGCGATCTGGAAACCCGATCGGACTGAAAACTTAACTTGCTTAAGATCCAATATTAGTGAGCTTAAGTCCGACCGCACTCAGAAAAAGGACCTCCAGAAACGCTCCATTGGATCGAAATAGACCCGATTTGGTTATAACCTAAGTATACCTTGGCCCTGGGGCTAATTCCATCAATTTTAGGCCTATATAAAGACCTTAAACCCTCACTCTCAAATTCCATACGAATTTTTCAAACCCTAGCTAAGAGAGAGAGAGAGAGAGGAAAAGAGAGAGAAAGTGAGAGAGAAGTTGGTGAATCATCTTAAGATTCTTCCCAGTTACCCCGCATACCTAATCCATCGCATCTGAATCGTTATTTCGATGATTCTAATATCATTTTTGGGTAAGTCAATCAAACCCTAACCTGTTTTGGAACTTAGAATAGTCTAAGTGCTGATGTAGTTAATTTAATTCATGCCTTAGATTATCTAGTTGCCGTTGACGAAGACTTATCGTCTAAATCAGATCTGTTGCGCACTTTCTAGTTTAAGGTGCGGACTATATTCGTCTAGGTTATGGTTTTTAAAGCTTTCAATGTCAGTTAATGATTTATTACTGACGTGGGTGCCATTTCACATGCCAAATGCGATATCTGTTTCGTTTTACGTATATAGATAATCTGTGTTGTAAGTAGTGTGATTCATGTGTTTGTTGAAATGTTTGTATACACTTGGAATCTGGCGTTGTGATTGCTATGATTAATTGTCGTAGGAATATGATTGTTATTTATGCGATAACTCCTTGTCGGGTGGATTTTGTAAGTGCTATAGTTTATATCCCTGTCTATTGTCAAATTTGTGGTGCCAAAATCATGTTATATATGACTTGCATAAGTGAAGCTCTCTCAAGGATCAACATTCATAAACAAGCTAAAGCTCACAACAAGCAAAGCTCACAAGTACAAGGATCAATCTTGAATCCAAGAACTGCTCACAAGACAAGACTCAAGCTGTAAGACTTCAAGAAGTGTACAAGGCAGTTTGTAAAGAACTCAAGACACTTTTAAGATTGAGCTACATCAAGATTGCAACTACATCAAGACTTCAAGGCTCATACTTTAAGGTCACTTGTTCCTAATGTTTCAATGTCCTTACTTCATGATTGAGGTTTGACTGACCATAGGTCGACCTTAGAAGTAGGTCATTTTGGATACATAAGTCAAATGTTTATTTTACATGAGTTTGGTCTGTTCTTCGACGAGTCCTAGGCCTTCTTCGACTAGTCCTAGAGTTGCTTCGACCAGTCTAAGAAATTCCTCGATCAGTCGTGAGTTGGTTATAAATTCGGATAAAATGCTGCTTCGACTAGTCCAGAATCTGTTCGACCAATCGAAGGAACAATGTCGACTGCATCTACGACCAATCGAAAATCTTCGACTCAAAATCCGATGTTTTACAGGTTCTTCGACCGATCGAAGGAGACCTTAGACCAGTCGAAGGTGACTTTCAACCAATCGAAGGAGACCTTCGACCGGTCGTAAACGGTCCGAGCTTATCCCGCCGGATCTTTCAAATATCTGTTATTGCTTCGACTAGTCGAAGAGCTCCCTAGACTAGTCGAAGACGCGATCTGCTCACCTATAAATAGTGCACGAATCTCAGAAGAAATCATCGAATTAATTAATCCATTTAAGCCAATCTTCATTGAACTTCTGAGAGATAATTCCATGCTCCATCTAAGCTAAGTGTGCTTATTTAATATTCTCTTTCCTTAGCTTTATTTAATTAATTTTGTTTCTGCTATTCCAATCTAATTTGATAAGAGGAATTGTTATTCCCTTTCTTTGGAATCAAAATCAATTAAGGCAAGCCCTATTCGGTTTAATTTAAAATCTATTAGAATTAGAACCATTGTAATTGAGTACTGGACATTGAACTTGGACATTCAATCATCTACTCTGATTTGGTTCTACCAGGCTGCTACAACGAAGGAGATAATCAGGTATTTTACATTTAATTGTAAATTCCTTTCTGTTTTGGTTTCTTTCAAGATTTGCCAGAAAAATCTTATTGTATTGGTTATCTGAGGAGAGCCAGGAAAACTCAGAAGTGGGGTTTTTTAATTGTGTAAGCCCACAGACAAAGACACAATTGTAAAGGTTTTGGGTGAACCTGGGAAAACCTATTTTGTTAGTGAACGCTAATATCCCTGTGTGAGGATATTAGGAGTGGAGTAGCATTCTGTGTGGCTGTTGTTTAACAGTTGGTGAATGAACAACATTTGTATCAACCTCTCAAGATCTGAATTTTGAGGTTATTTTACTTTCTTGCATTGTGATTTATTTTGGCTATCATATTCTTTTTAATTCCGCTATTATAAGTTTTATTTGGCATTGTCCTATTCAACCCCCCCCCCCCCTTAGGACATATAGCTAGGCCTTTTCAGCATGAACCTCGCCAAGCGGCTCGTTTTTAATTCTTGGATTTAATTCCTGAGCTAACGATTTAAGCTATTTAAGATGTCAAATTTTGATAGCCTTTCGGTCACTAGGCCTCCACCCTTTGATGGCTCCAACTATGCCTATTGGAAAGCCGAGAATGAGGATCTTCCTCAAATCAATGGATGAAAATGTGTGGCAAGCCACGGTATGAATGGAATCCTCCCATCATGGAAGTTATTGGGGTTGATAGTTCAAAATCTATGAAAGTCACACCATATTACCAATGGACCACCCTTCAGAAAAGTGAGAGTAGTGCAAATGCTAAAGCACTAAATGCAATTACTTGCACAGTATCACCGGATGAGTTCAAAAGAATCATTTCCTGTGATACTGCAAAGCAAGCTTGGGATATATTAGAAATGACACACGAGGGTACTACAATTGTCAAAAAATCTAAAGTCCAACTCCTCACAACCAGATTTGAAGAAATTCATATGGAGGAAAATGAAATGTTTATGGACTTTTACACTAGATTGAATGACATTGTCAACTCAATGTGGGGTCTTGGCGATAAAATCCCAGAAAGTAAAGTGTGTGCAAAAATATTACGCTCACTTCCTGAACGGTTCAATTCTAAAGTAACTGCGATCCAGGAACTTCGTGATAAGGATAATATGAGGGTAGAAGAACTAGTTGGTTCACTACAAACCTACGAGTTAAACTTTAAAGCTCCTAAAGGAAAATCTATCACACTAAAATCTTCTAAATGTAATTCAGAAGAAAATTCTGATTCAGAAGATGATATGACTCTTTTAGCTAAAAAATTTTACAAGATTTTCAAAAGCAAGAAAAGGGTTGATTTTTAAAAATCAAATGATAAAAAGAAGTTTAGACCCAAATTTCGAAAATCTTTGAAAGATAGTCAATGTTATAACTGTCAAGAATATGGGCACTTAGCAAATAGATGTCCTAAAAGGGACAAACCCAAGAAGAAGGGTATGTTGGCTACATGGGATGAATCATCGGATTCTGAAGGTTATCAGAAGATTCTGAAACCGAGTTGGGCAATGAGGTTGAAGCTCTTATAACTCTTGCCAAATTCACATTTTCAGATAATGACTCAACAAGTGAAGAAAATCTGAGTAGTGAATGTGAAAATGAAGATGATCTTCAAGATGCTTACAATGCCCTATATAAGGAAAGTTGTAAAATTGCTGTCAAACTTAAACTTCAAAAAGAAAAGTTTTCTAAACTCAAAAAATATTTTGAATCACTTGTCTTAGAAAAATCACAAATTTCAGATTGTTTTGAAAAATCAAAATGTGATTTGGTATTCAAAAAGTCCCTAATTATTGATTTAAAATCTGAAATTGAGAAACTTAAAACTGAAGTATCTTCTCTTCTGAGTCTAAAGGACACATGGAAATATGCCCAAGGTGATCCAAAGTTAGAGAAACTTTTATCCGGATCAAGAAAATGTGGCGATCTATCCGGGTTGGGCTATGATAAAAATATACCTCCTAAACAAAAGTATACTCCTCCTATGTTTGTTAAAGGAGAGTCCTCAAACTCAAAAGGGAAAAGTACTTATCAAGATTTTTCTAGAAATTTAAAAACCTAGAAGCAGCCATGTCAACTTTAATCAGAAACGAAATCCACTAGTTAAAAAGATAGTTGATTTACTCAAGGAGCTCTTAAAATCTAACTCTATAGGTCATTCCTACAAATATACACAAAAGAACACCACCTATGTTCCTAAACCCAAAACAGCTTATGAAATGGGTTCCTAAAGTTACCCGCTTGGTTGCTCACACCGCTTTCAAAGCAACAAGTCATTCAAAGTGGTACCTAGACAACGGTGGATGCTCCAGGCATATGACAGTGACAAAGCTTTATTCACGAATCTGAAAGATATGACTGATGGTTCAGTCACATTTGGTGATGGTAGCAACTGTAAGATTATAGGCCAAGGTACGGTTCAACTTTTTAATCTTCCTGTGTTTAAAAATGTTTTATATGTTGAAGGCTTAAAACATAACTTGCTTAGTATATCTCAAATATGTGATAATAACCATAATGTTCGATTTTCTAATAAAAGCTGTGAGATACTAAACAATAAGGGTTTTGTAATATTAACTGGACGTAGAACGTCTGAAAATTGCTATATTATTAGTGAATCCAGCTCATCTAATCAAACATGTTACATGGTCCATACAGACGAGGCTGATTTATGGCAAAAACGTCTTGGACATGTACATTATCGAAATTTATATAGATTGAGCAAACGAGAACTTATAAGAGGTTTACCCAAACTTGAGAAATTAGATAAAATATGTGGTGAGTGCCAGATAGGCAAACAAATAAAGAACTCACACGAAAAGGTGAATTCAAATACGACATCAAGACCACTCGAACTTCTCCACATGGATCTGATAGGACCTACCGGAACAGAAAGTCGTGGTGGGAAAAAGTATATCCTGGTAATAGTTGATGACTTTACCAGATTCACTTGGGTAGTCTTCTTAAGGGATAAATCTGAAACCCTTGAAGAAGTAAGAAAAGTTTTCAAAAGGATTCAAACTGAAAAATCTTCTCAAATCAGTAAAATTCGTAGTGATCATGGATCTGAATTTGAGAATAGCAATTTTGAGAAGTTCTGTACCGACCAAGGAATATTACATGAATTCTCTGCTCCCAAAACTCCACAACAAAATGGAATTGTAGAAAGAAAGAATAGGGTACTTCAAGAAATGCTAATGTCATGTTGAATAGCATGAAGCTCTCTAAAAATCTTTAGGCTAAAGCAGTCAACACAGCTTGCTATATTATTAACCGAGTCTACACTAGCAAAGATAATAATAAAAAAAATTACAAATTGTGGTTCAATAAAAAGCCTACTGTTAAATACTTTCGAGTTTTTGGCAGCAAGTGCTATATTTTACGTGATCGTGAAAATTTGGAAAAATTCGATACGAAGAGTGATGAAGGTATTTTTCTAGGATATTCCTTAAACAGTCGAGCTTATAGGGTTCTGAACGAAATGACTGGTGTGATTCAAGAATCCATTAATGTTGTCATTGATGATCACTTAAACACGCCAATTTCTAATTCAGATAATGATGAAGTACTAATCATTGATAAACCTGATACTTCATCGAATCAGACTGATTCTAAGTTGAGGACTGTTAAAGATCATCCAACCACACAAATTCTTGGAAACCCTCTCACCGGTGTTCGCACCCATAGACAACTTGAGGATATATGTAATTATGTATGTTTTACATCCTAAATAGAACCATCTAACGTAAAAGAAGCTCTTGCTGATGAGAACTGGATTGTTGCGATGCAAGAAGAACTCAACCAATTTGTAAGAAATGATGTTTGGTATCTCGTACCAAGACCTAAAGATAAACACATCATTGGAACAAAATAGATTTTTAAAAATAAGTCTGACGAGTGTGAAATGTAATTAGAAACAAGGCTAGGCTAGTGGTACAAGGTTATACTCAAATTGAAGGGATTGATTTTGATGAAACTTTTGCACCAGTAGCACGTCTCGAATCTATCAGATTATTTATATCCATTGCATGTTTTAAAAAGATAAAGATCTATCAGATGGATGTGAAAAGTGCTTTTCTAAATGGCGATTTTCATGAAGAAGTCTATGTTGAACAGCCAAAGGGTTTTGAAGATTCCAAAAATACTGATCATGTATATCGGCTTAAAAAGGCACTTTATGGATTAAAACAAGCACCTAGGGCATGGTATGAGAAACTAACGAAATTTCTTTTAAGTCATAATTTTCAAATGGGAACTGTTGATAAAACTCTGTTTGTTAAAAAACATAATGATCATATCTTAATGGTGCAGATTTATGTAGATGATATCATTTATGGATCAACTTGTACTGACTTGACTACCGAGTTTGCAGATTTGATGAAATCACAATTCGAAATGAGCATGGTTGGGGAATTGACTTATTTCCTTGGATTGCAAGTAAAGCAACAACTCGAAGGAATATTCATTTCTCAATCTAAGTATGCTTTGAATCTAATCAAGAGATTTGGATTTGAGAATGGCAAGAATTTCAATACTCCTATGAGTACTACCCGAAACTCTCAAAAGACTCTAATGGTAAAAATGTTGACTCAAAACTTTATCGGAGTATGATTGGTAGTTTGTTATATTTAATCGCTAGTAGACCTAATATTTCTCTAAGTGTTGGTATTTGCGCAAGATATCAATCGATCCAAAAGAATCTCACTTGATTCTTTGTCAAGCGAATTATTAGATATGTCGCAAGTATCGTAAATCTCGGTCTCTAGTATCCTCATGAGACCAATGTCCAATTAGCTGGGTACTGCTGACTCGGCTGGTAATCTAGATGATAGAAAATCAACCAGTGGTGGTTGTTTTTACATTGGAAATTGTCTAGTTTCTTGGTTTAGTAAGAAACAAAATTCTATATCACTTTCAACAGCTGAAGCTGAGTATATCGCAGCTGGTAATGCATGTACACAGCTTGTTTGGATGCAACGAATGCTAAGTGATTATGGAATTAAACAGGATTCTATGTTATTACATTGTGATAATTCCAGTGCGATAAATATTTCAAAAAATCCTATTCAGCATTCTCATACTAAGCACATTGACATTAGATTTCATTATATAAGGGAATTAGTAGAAGAAAAAGTTATATCTCTAGAATATATTCCTACCGAAGATCAACGAGCTAACATTTTCACAAAACCTTTCAATAAAAGCAGGTTCAAAAAGATGAAATTTGATCTTGGCATGTGCATTTTAAAATGATTATTTATGCCTACTTGTATTATAGTGTATATATTTGCTAGATTGAATTCTAATTTTTGTATAATTTGCAAGAAATATGAATTTTTGGTCATTCTTCGACCTGTCGTGAGTATACTCAACCAATCGACCTTCGACCGGTCGTAGATATCCACGACCAGTCGTAGAACTCGGGAATCTCTTAAATTTGGAGATTTTTTGCTTTCTTCCTCATTTTGTTTTTCTTCTCTAAGGAGCCGTGCTTTGACTTGTCGAACCCATCTTTCATGTTCTTCAAGGTTAGTATTCCAAATCACATTTTTCTTGCAGATTTGTGTCTAGATTGTTTACTTTTCAAGCTTTAAGCTTTGTATTTTGGATTTCATTAAGAATTGGGGTTTGGATTTTGAAAAATCTGTTTTGTGTAAACCCACTTCTCAATCCTTTGCAACTTCTTAATTCCTTGATGTCCTTGTTGCAAATGGCTTCTAGAGGTAGAAAAACTACTTCCCGTGGTCCTTCTTCTTCCTCCAGATCGTCCATTATCTCTAAGTGTCATCTTCTTGTTCCCAATGATGATCCATCATATGTTAGGGACATTAGATTACGTAATGTTATTGTTGAACATCCTGTTGATGTTAATCATATTGCACATTTTGACATCCTTCCTATGCTTGAAGCTGTAGGTTGGGTTAACTTATTACATTGGGGTGGGCCTGCATACCGGTCCATTGCCCAATCCATGTTTACATGTATTAGTGCTTTGTCACAGGATAATTTAACTTTTAAAATATCTACTAGAGAAGGGCCTTTTGACATTGATCATCATTTAATTTCAGCCCTTATGGACATTCCTGTGAATGATGAGGGTATTCCTATCCATAACTTAACTGATAAACCCTCAATGTCTGAAAAATGCATGCTCACTAAAGACTTGTGCAACATGGATGTTCAATGGACTCAAAAGGGAATGCGCTTCCCGCAAGGTATTTGTTACCCAAGTACAGAATTCTCCGCAAAATCTTTGTGTCCAATATGTATCCTCGTTCGGGTAATAAATCTGACTTGACTTCGTTTATGGTTCGTGTTATCCATGCTATTTCCAATGGTACTCGATTTGTTTGTCATCCTTAATCTGTCATTTCATTCTTGATTTAAACTCCATCCTGGTCATAGTGACATTCCTTTTGCCTATTTAATGATTGTATTGGCTACACATATGTTAGTCGATATGCCGGTTGATGAGGCACCTATCCATCATCCGATCTTCAACAATACTAATATCAATAAGATGAAGCTGGATCTACTTCCTGAACAAGGTGGTGGTGGTGGTCATGAAGAATCTGGTGATGACATTAATATGGATGACATTTTTGAGGAACTGGATTTTGACTCAACAAATGATCCAGATTTTGAACCATCTGATGTTGATGCTCGTTTAAGTGCATTAGAGGAGAAAGTTGAGTATATAAATGTAAAGATGGAAAACATGTCTGTTGCTCATGATTTGCAATTCAAGTACATGCGCAAATATCTTAGGTGCTTGAACAAAGGCATGCACCAACTTGATCCCTCTATTCCTGCTCCGTCATCTGGTTCTGGTTCTGACTAGTTTATATGAGACTTCTGGTCTGTAATAACTTGTCTGTAATAACTTTATAACTTAGCACTTGGTTGACTGATTTTGAGTTTAATACTATCTATGTGTTATGCTGGATATTTATTTTATGTGAAGCTATGCTGAGTATCTCTATCTCTGTTTTGCTATACTCTCATAACTCCTCATGTTTACTCTCATATATTCCTTTATTTAGTTCTCCTTTATCATATTGTGACAAAAAGGGGAAGAATGGTTTGTTCTTAACGATGTGATTGTGAGAGGAGTAGCATTGGTTATGTTACTCAGGGGAAGTATGTTTGAACTAGTTGAATGAAACTGGTTGAATGTTGAATGTTGTATATTGAATATTGATTTGCAAGTAAGCTAGTTTATATGACCTGGTTCTCTTTAACCAGTTGTTTTACTTTATGTTTATCTTGGTTATGTGTTTTGTCACTAATTTGACAAAGGGGGAGATTGTAAGTGCTATAGTTTATATCCCTGTCTGTTGTCAAATTTGTGGTGCCAAAATCACTGTTATATATAACTTGCATAAGTGAAGCTCTCTCAAGGATCAACATTCATAAACAAGCAAAGCTCACAAGTACAAGCTCACAAGTACAAGGATCAATCTTAAATGCAAGAACTGCTCACAAGACAAGACTCAAGCTGCAAGACTTCAAGAAGAGTACAAGGTAGTTTGTAAAGAACTCAAGACACTTTCAAGATTGAGCTACATCAAGATTTCAAGATTGATCTACATCAAGTTTTCAAGGCTCATACTTCAAGGTCACTTGTTCCTAATGTTTCAATGTCCTTACTTCATGATTGGGGTTTGACTGACCATAGGTTGACCTTAGAAGTAGGTCATTTTGGATACATAAGTCGAATGTTTATTTTACATGAGTTTGGTCTGTACTTCGACTAGTCCTAGGCCTTCTTCGACTAGTCCTAGAGTTGCTTCAACCAGTCTAAGAAATTCCTCGATCAGTCGTGAGTTTGTTACAAATTTCGGATGAAATCTGTTAGGCTTCGACTAGTCCAGAACTGCTTCGACCGATCGAAGGAATAGTGTCGATCGCATCTACGACGATCAAAAATCTTCGACTCGAAATCCAGCGATGTTTTACAGGTTCTTCGACCATGAAGGAGACCTTCGACCTGTCGAAGGTGACCTACGACGAGTCGAAGGAGCCTTCGACCAATCGTAGAACGGTCAGAGCTTATCCCGCCAGATCTTTCAAATATCTGTTATTGCTTCAACTAGTTGAAGAGCTCTAGACCAGTCGAAGACGCTATCTGCTCACCTATAAATAGTGCATGAATATCGAAGAAATCATCGAATTAATTAATCCATTCAAGTCAATCTTCGTCGAACTTCGAGAGATAATTCCGTGCTCCATCTAAGCTAAGTGTGCTTATTTAATATTCTCTTTCCTTAGCTTTATTTAATTGATTTTGTTTCTACTATTCCAATCTAATTTGATAAGAGGAATTGTTATTCCCTTTCATTGGAATCAAAATCAATTAAGGCAAGCCCTATTTGGTTTAATTTAAAATCTATTAGAATTAGAACCATTGTAATTGAGTCTTGGACATTGAACTTGGACATTCATCTACTCTGATTTGGTTCTACCAGGCTGCTACAACGAAGGAGATAATCAGGTATTTTACATTTAATTATAAATTCCTTTCTGTTTTGGTTTCTTTCAAGATTTGCAAGAAAAATCTTGTTGTATTGGTTATCCGAGGAGAGCCAGGAAAACTCGAAGTGGGGTTTTTAATTGTGTAAGCCCACGATAAAGACACAATTATAAAGGTTTTGGGTGAACCCTGGGAAAACCTATTTTGTTGGTGAACGCTAATATCCCCGTGTGAGGAATTAGGAGTGGAGTAGCATTTTGTGTGTTGTTGTTTAACAGTTGGTGAACACACGGGTGAACCACTATAATCCCTTGTGTTGTGGTTGAATGTTTTATACTTTTGATCTTTAATTATTCTTTTGTGGGATGTATGTATGGTGGTGAATGTTGTAATCATTTAATTCAAGCATTGTGAGAATTTTGTAATAGTTTAGAATTTATTTTTGCTATTCCTTTATCAGCTTGTTATTTAATTTCCTTTAAAAGTTGTTCCAGCAAGGTTGCCCTGCCATTTTTATGGTGTATGGCTGTCCCTAGAACAACACATTTGTGATTACAATTTATTTCAATTCAGTTTGTATTTATTCCCGTATTCCTCTTTGGTTTGAGATTTGATACAAAGATCTTTCTAGAAATAAGGTTGTCCTACCATAAACTCGGTTTTGGTATAAGGTTGTCCTTAGAACAACATTTGTATCAACCTCTCAAGATCTGAATTTTAAGGTTATTTTACTTTCTTGCATTGTGATTTATTTTGGCTATCATATTCTTTTTAATTCACTGCGGGAGGTTGTCATGCGTACCGTAAGATGAAGATGCTAAGGGAGTGCAGGCGAGGGCGTGCATCATTCCTACATACATTCTGGCATTAACAAGAGTAATTAGGATATGTTTGATTTTATTGCTTTATCATTACTACTCGATTGAATTGATAACATGTTAACTTTTACTGTATAGTTCCACTGAGTTGATCACTCACTCCCACGTTCTGGGATGGTGTTTAAACACCAACCAAACTCTGTCTTAAATGCAAATGATGATGCGACCCATGAGGTAAAGCAGGAGTATGAGGATGACGAGGAGGCGTTCTCCTTTATGCAGTTCTCAGGCGGGTTCATGTGAGCCGTATCCTGAGCTACGGGGATTCAAGGTTATTGTTGCAGTGGTTTATTTCATTTTGATACTTGTATTTTGAAACAAACACTTGTAATTATAACCTGGCAGAGCATACATATCTCAGGGACTTATATATATATATTTCTTCAGTCTTTCGCTTACATATTTCACCTGTCCCTGGATTATGTTTGCAGTTTGGCTTAATCTACTTCATGTTTTATGCACTAATATAGACAACATACATTCATCATTACATATGTTGCATAAGTGATGTTTTGAAACTCGGGAGCTGAGTTATGCTTGACCCCCAAATTTCAGGGCGTTACATAAACCTAAACCTATAAGCATAACCTAAACCTACACATAAACCTATAACTTAAACGTATAACCTAAACCTATAACCTAAACCATAACCTAAACCTAAACCTAAACCTATAACCTATAACCTTAACCTAAACCTAAACCTAAACCTAAACCCAGACCTAATCCTAAACCTATAACCCTAACCTAATCTTAAACTTATTTTCGTAAACTGACTCTAATCTTTTCATTGTAGAGATGGATAAGAGTTGGATGTGAGCTAAGAACAGGTTTGGATCAGAGTATGAACAAGGGGTTCAAGAGTTCATGGAATTTGTGCGAAATTGGGCAGATTCAAGCAATAAGATTAAGTGTTCATGTCGAAAATGTAAGAACATGGTTCAAAAAACTTTAGACAAAGTAGAAGACAATTTGTTCATAGTTGGGATTGACCAGGGTTATACTTAGTAGATCCATCATGGTGAAGATATCCACCAAAGAGTTGAGGCCATTGAAGTCCTTGCTGACCCAATTGTGCCGAATGACGAGGATGAAGACGTTGACAAAATGCAAGATATCATAGGGGATGTGTTCAAGGGAATAATTGTGGATACTGATTTTTTCGCAACAAGTAGTAGCCAAGATATTCCTCATATGAGTGATGTCGAATCAGAAAAGTTTAGTAGGTTGTTGAAAGATGCGCAACGTCCACTTTATCCAGGGTGTGAGAACTTCTTCAAGTTGAATTTTCTTACAAGGTTACTTCATTTGAAGACAATAAATCGTTGGAGTAACAAATTGTTCGACATGTTGCTTGACTTGTTGAAAGAAGCATTACCAGATGATGAGACATTACCTAAGTCTCATTACGAGGTAAAATCCTTGATGCAAGACTTGGACCTTGGTTACATCCTCATACATGCATGTATAAATGATTGTGTATTGTATTAGAAAGAGCATGAAAATGTTGAAGAGTGTCCAAAATGTAGAGAGTCTAAGTGGAAGTATGACAAAGCTTAGCTTAAGAAAATCCCACAAATAGTGTTAAGGTACTTCCCATTGAAACCCAGATTGCAAAGATTGTTTACATCTCGCAAGATGGCTAAAGATATGAGGTGGCATAAAGAAAAACACGGTCATGATGATAATAAACTAAGGCACGTTGCAGACTCTGAAGCCTGACAAAATTTTGATAAACAATATGACTGGTTTGCAGAGGATTCTAGCAATGTTCGACTAGGTCTTACAAGTGATGGTTTTAATCCATTTGGTAATATGAGTAGCTCGTACAGTATGTGGCCAGTGGTACTTATGCCTTACAATTTACCTCCTTAGTTGTGTATGAAGGAGTCATTTTTCATGATGTTATTGCTTATTACTGGACCCAGGTCACCCGGGAATGACATTGATGTGTATTTACGACCATTAGTAGATGAGTTAAACATGTTGTGGAGTGAAGGTATACAGACGTATGACACATTTGTAGGACAAACATTTCAATTACATGCAGTGGTCTTGTGGACAATAAATGACTTCCCTACGTATGAAAATTTGTCTAGGTGGAGTATGAAAGGAAAGTTGGCTTGTCTTACATGAAGTATTGAGACTTGTTCATTGTCATTGAAGTATGGTAAAAAAACATGTTATATGGGTCATCGTCGCTTCATTCCAAGCGATCATAGTTGGCGTAGGAAGATGATGATCTTTGATGGCAAACAAGATCATAGGCTACCACCGAAAGAGCTATCTAAAGAAGATGTGATACAACAACTGAGTAACATTGGAGAAGTTAGATTTCGTAAGGCACCGCACTTGAAGAAGAGAAAACGTATAGTATTGGAGTATAACTGGAGGAAGAAGAGCATTTTTTTATTTGCTCTATTGGAGTGATCTGAAATTGTGACAACTTGGATGTCATGCATATTGAGAAGAATATATGTGACAATGTACTAAGAACATTGATGAGCATAGAGAATAAAATAAAAGAGAGTTTTAAGGCTAGATTGGATCTACAAGCAATGAGTTTAAGGAAAGAGTTGCACTTGCAACCACATGAAAATTCATATACTATGCCAGCAGCCTGCTACACATTGTTAAAACTAGAGAAAAAGCGTTAATGTGAATGGTTGAGATCGGTGAAGTTTTTCGATGGGTATGTGTCATATATATCTCGGTGCATAAACATTACGGACTGTAAGGTAATAGGATGAAAAGTCATGATTGTCACGTCCTTCTGTAATGTCTACTACTGGTTCCAATTCGTAGATTCCTGAGCAAGGATATTAGTGCAACACTGATTGAGTTGGGGATATTCTTTAAGAATTTGTGATCGAAATCATTGAATGTATAGGTTATTAAATGACTGGAGAGGGACATTGTCGTAATCTTTTGTAAACTTGAAAGAATATTTTCACCTACGTTTTTTGATGTCATGGTACACCTAGCAATTCACTTACCACACGAGGCGAAGCTTGCAGGCCTAGTACAATATCATTAAATGTATTCGATTGAAAGGTGGTAGAACCTATTAAAATTTTTATTCATTATATAAATTATATATATCCATGTTTCCATACATATAACATAGTGGTTTTGTGTACAGATACATTCACACACTAAAACGATTTGTGAGGAATAAGGCACGTCCAGAGGGATCCATCATTGAGGCGTACATTGATAATAAGTGCCTGACATTTTACTTCATGTATCTTCGTGGCATAGAGACTAGATTTAACCAAGAAGATCGAAATGTCGACGAAGGGCAAGAGCATGAAAAAGGACTCATATTTGTATTCGCACATAACGTCCGTCATTTAGGATCCCTAACATTTCAGGATATAGACCTTGAGGATTAAGCAAAGGTGCGGTGGTATGTGTTACATAATTGTGAAGAAATAAAATCGTACTTAGAGTAAGTCAATTCCCTCAATAATTATATCTCTACATACGATGATCTTAATGTTTCTTACTGATGATGTGCCAATTATGTGTAGCAAACACATCGAGGAGATGTAATCCCAATACCCTACAAAATATGATCGAATGCATCAGGATCTGTTTGCAGAATGGTTCGCAAAATGTGTAAGATTTTACCTTGTATCTCACCACACTTAGAATTTTGTTGTATTACACAATATTTAAACCTAATAAAATCCCTAAACAATTACATTTTGCATGTCATAATAAATGAAGATGTTGCGCGCTAGCAACTCTGCAAATGCGTCTGATGCACTCTACTCACTGGCGTGTGGCCCTGATAGATGTGTATCTCGATATATAGGTTGTATTGTAAACGGGATTCGGTTCCACATCAAAGAGCATGAGAAATATAGGACCACACAAATAGTGGGGTAGTTGTGAAGGAAACGCATGAGGAGGTAGAAATTGACTTTTATGGTGTTTTAACGGAATTATTGAGCTGAGTTATTATATGAGAAAGCGTGTTTACTTATTTAAATGTGATTGATGGGACATTGAAAATAAGAAGTTGGGAATACAGACTGACGACTACTTTACGAGCGTAAATTTATCTCGGAAGTGGTTTAAGGACGACCCATTTATCATCGCCGGTCAAGTCAAACAAGTATTTTACCTCGCTGACACCAAATTAGGCGGCTCTTGGCACGTGGTGCAGAAAATAAAGCCCAAGAACGTATTTGACGTTCCCAAACTAGATGTTGAAGATAACGAGGATGGAGGAAATAAAACGTCTAGGGTTGAACAAGCATATCAAGAAGACATGTCATCTGGGGATAGAGGGATTGATCTAAATGTTGATATTGATGTAGTGCAATTGGACAGAGATGATGTGCCACCTGATCAGGTTGATGCCTCAATAATATATAACATTGTTAGAGATGATAGCAGTTTCAATGATGACGACGTTGCAGACAATGAAGAGGAAATACTGATCAGTGATAGTGATGGTGAAGAGAAATAGTCCTAAGTGATAGTGATACAGATGATGAATATTAAATGTACACATGATTTACATGTCATTTTTAATTTTGAATAATTTGATTATTACATGTATACATATTTTACAAGTCATGATTTATTCCTTTAATTGACTTGTTTATATTCCACATTTACAGTTGAGTCATTTTCTGATCATGTCCTCCTCAAACAGGAGCATAGTGCAAGCACGCAGCATACTTCATCAACTGTTACGGATGGACTTTTCGGCCCTATCTTCTTCTGATAGGGCCAAAGAGATACTCGGTCTGGTCGATGAGTGTAGGGAGGAATATATCGACGATGACTCAGATGAAAGATTATACAATCTTAAAGAAATTTCGGACCTGATGGAGGAATATAATCGCGAAAAACTTTATATAGAAGATGCGATTTTGTCACTTGCACATCTGAATGGATTCCCGAGAGACCAGATTTCTCCTATTATGACTGGCATGTTGGCCATAAATCCAAAGTTATTTTGTATTATAATAAAATACATGTATTCAATATAGAATGACAATGTGTAATGGAATTTCTAAATTTTACTAGAATGTTTACGGTTTTATTATATTCTACTTGCATTATAGTGTAATGGTCTAATCATATTTTAATCTAAGCATAAGCATAAATTCATTCTACCATCAACACTACTTGTATAATGTTTTAGTATATTCCACTTGTACTGTAAAGTTTAATGTGTTTATTATATTGATGTTCATACACTTGTACTAACATTGTTTAAATTTATAAGTTCGTAGTTCGCACATATTCAGTCATGGCACCAGGTGAGAGATTACGTTGTTAACGCACTAGATCTACCCCTTCCACCCGTGATGCGATGGAGACAGCATCGACGTTACATGTTGCATCACAGGCATCTGATCCCTCGATTGTGCATTCACTGAGCACTGCATGTAAGTCTAAACATATTTTCTTTTAGTGACTTCTATTTACCGACGAGGACATGGACCCACGCGTGGGTTAGTTTTAGAGCGACTTACGTGTGAGGGTAGGGTGATGGTAGAGTTCCTACAGGACTGCCTTACACCTATTGAGGACAATGCCAGGTTATTTACGTCGGAGGTCGGTGTCCTATGCCGATCTCTGATCCCCTCCTCCAACCCTCATTGGGCAGACGTGACAGATGATATGCGAAAGCTCATCAGTCAGCGCCTTATGGTAAATTTTAGTAAATTAAATTTTCTTTTGTGAAAGTTCATTTACGGTTAAATTATTTTCTTAATAAGTTTATTGCTTTAATCTATTATTTATGAAACTGCAAAATAAATTTGTCTTAGATTTGAGTGTTCCGTACATTTCTTATGTCGTCGATGACATGGTTAAGGAGCGATTCAAGGAGTATCGCGGAGAGTTACACTAGCAGTACAAGCGGTGTAGGACCGGCGAGGAGCCCTTACGGTCTGCATCCCCACATGTGACTATCGACGACTTGCGGATACTCTGTGAAAGATTTTCATTTGAGTTTTTTCAGGTAATATTTACATATTTGCGATATTTTAAGGTAACAATTAAATTTGTAATTAATAACAACGTATTATGAATAATGTATTCAGAAGAGGAGCAGAATAAATTGTGCGTACAGGAAAAAGTTAGAAGTGAACCATGTAGCTGGTTTAAAGTCATTTGTACAACATCGTTACGACATGGTAAGAAATTACTGGTGATTATTAAGTTGATATATTCTTTCTATGCATTTATATTAATTTTATTGTCCTTTCGATTACGAAGCGAGATTCCGTCACTGGCCAGGAGCCTAGACCAGTAGACCTCTACAGAGGGAATTATTGTCGGCATGTGATGGGATCTTGGGTTCATCCTAGAGCCTGCGAGAATTGGGTAAAATTCCTTACAATGTAAAATTTAATTGCATTGATTTATAATAATGTCATTCGTTGTGAAAATTCATATATTTTCATTACAGACAGCGATGGACATCATACGCAGTCAGCCACTCCCGATGGTAGTCAGCGGAGTAAGCTAGATACGAGGTGCTTGACACCCATTCTGGATATGTATGTGGGCTTGGCCATGGTGCCAAGCTCATGACACCTGCTAGAGCTGCCTCCAGCCGATCCGTCGCTAGGGAGAGCACCCTACACCAAGCTGATATGGCAGAGAGAGAGAGAGGTTCAGCTGCTACGGCTCGTTGTCGATGAGATCAGAGAGCAGCTAGAGAGGCAGAGGGAGGAACAGAGGAGTAGGGAGGAGGAGGAGCAGAGGCAATGAGAGGAGGAGCAGAGGCAGAGAGAGGAGGAGAGGCGACGGGAGGAGCAGGAGAGGAGGATCGAGGAGATACGGGTGGAGCATGGGCGACAGAAGTAGGAGATATTTCAGCCTCTCGCTGCATGCTTGCCATGGATGCCCCACCACCTCCGCCTTCATCTTCGTGATTTTTTTATTTTATTTGTGATTTATTTTACATTCGTTAAACTTATATGTATTTGTGCGTGGATGAATGTGGGTTGTATATATGTGGATGTGGATAGGATTGTTTATGTATGGATGGATATGGTTTGTGTTTGGATGGATGTAGTTTGTGTTTGGATGGATGTGGATGTGAATATGATGAAAATGTATTGTAACAGGTGTATTTACAGGTGTATATTAGGAATTTTTTCCTGAATTTTGAAAAAAAAAAGACACTATTATTGATGAAATATTTCGTTGGTAATAGTAAGTCGAAAACTTTTTCCTACGAAATATTTCATAGGTAAAAACTGAGGATGAAACTTTTACCTACGAAATATTTCGTAGGTAAAAACTGTGGATGAAACTTTTACCTACGAAATATTTCGTCGGTAAAAGCTGTGTTTACCGACGAAATATATTATTTTTTCCTACAATAATTCACATGTTTTACCGACGAAAAAATTTGTCGTTATTTGTTTTAGCATTGCCGATGAAATAATATTTCATTAGGAAAAGCCTTTCACCATGGTCTTATCACGACGCTCTTTCCGATTAAATATTTCATCGGTAATAATAATTACCGACGAAAAAAATGAAATATCGACGAATTATATCGTCACTAAAAGAGCAATTTCCTGTAGTGATAGTAGGTGGAATCGCATTGGGAGCCTCTGCCATTGCTAGTTACAAACTTCCAAGAGCCCAGAAATGTTGATGTCCAGCGGGCAGATGATCATAAAACATTTCCTCACTCTACCATTTAAAAGGCAACCCCAAATTGTTAGGGGAAAGGCTGAGACGATGATGATGATGCTTTCAGGACAATTCTACAAATTAATTAACTCTTCAGGTGCTGCTTATTTAGTGATTAGTTTATTTGCGTGGTCATATGCTTACAGATGATATTTGAGCCATTAGATAAGTTTTCATTTTCCCCTCATCAGTGTGCCATAATGCATATGTTACTAAAAAGTTATTTTTGGCATGTTCCTTAATATTAGCTGGTTAATGCTTCATCCTACACTCTATCTCAGGTCTGCCCCTGGATGGAGACTGCAGGTTTTTGGCTGCTAATCTATATGCGAAGAGTGTGTTTGGAGAAGATGCTTTGGTCAATATGAGCATTGAGAGGCAAGTGAATCAAATCATCAATGTGTCTCGACTCAAAAAACCTTGGCCATGTGAATGACTGTACCCAATTCATTAGCTGAGTTTAGCTGAAATGGTTGATCTATTCTGTTTTTACAAATTTAGTTGGTATTGTTATACCTATATTAGTTGGTATTTTGAATAGTTGAATGTTTATTTTGTCTTTGGCTGTTGCAGATTTTGCTTGTTCAGAAATGAGAAGATCAATGTATGCTCCCAAGTATTGTCTTTCTTTTTTATGTCATCTCGTCATCGTCTTTCTCTATAATTTAGTTCTTTAGTTTCGGGGCATAGCTTTTTCATATAACTACGTTGTTTGTATGATGAAATTGATTTTTAGCCATGTACAGTAAGCTTTTGGATCAAAGCGAAGCTGAGAATAGGGTGTTAGTTGATGGCAAATTGATAACCAGTAGAGGCACATCTTTGGAGTTCTCACTTGCGATTGTCGAGAAGCTATTTGGCTGCGAGAAGGCATTGGATCTTGCTGTCTATAAGAACTTTAAATAGATATATAACTATTATGTTAGCATTGTACTTTTGTGAAGGATTAAAATGAATGATTGTATTTGATTGAATGAATGATTGTGTTTGATTGAATGAATGAATGATTTAGCCATGAAGTATTTATCTATATTAGCTTATATGATTTGACCTATCAGGGCATGTACTACAATGGTAGGACATGCCATTATTACATTTTATTTAATTTTTTTTAAAAAAATAGGCATTAGCTACGACGATTAACCATAGCCCTTTATCTGGAAACCGTAACTGTTACTAATTTTAGCCTATTGCTACGGTTCTCGCTCTACTTTTATCTATAGATATAATCTATAGCTCTATATACTTTAGAGCTACGGAAACTATTACTACGGATTTAAGTCGTACCTATTGTTTTTATGGCTATGGATTAAATCCATAGCCATAGCTTTAAGACCTATGTCTATGGCACCAACGGATACGGTCGTGCTACGGACTTTAACCGTAGCCATATGCTTTTAGCTATGGCTTTTATCCGTAGCCTTTGCCCAGTTTTCTGGTAGTGTGGTTTTGAAATTAGTTTAAGATTATGATTTTTCTATTTTTAGGATTAATTTTCTCTTTTTAAAAACTTTCTAATTTTAGAATTTCTGTTTTAGAAACTAACTTATTCTGTTTTGTTCCTACAGGCTCTAACATAGATCTCCTCCAATCTGTTAACTTCTTTCTAACTTCTCTATTTAAATCTCTTATTGCTATAGGATTTTTCTTTTATTTTCTTTTAGGATTAGATTTAGAGTTAAGGCTTCACCATGTAAGAGTGGGAACGTGTGTATGCTGAGATAGATAAGAAATCTTGGGGAAATGATGTATGATGATTATGATGGGAAACAGCCTATGCCTCAATATTTTCTAAAAATTTCATCAACCAATCGAAATATGATGCTTCACCAATTAAGAAGTTCTTAGGTGATTATCTGCGGAAAAATAATTGCACTCCACGAGTTAAGAAAATAGTATGTGATTATTGGAATGATGACGCATATCAACTCCCGACCTATGACCCGTATGATTACGATTAGCAGAAACAGAAATATTTCAAGGTTGAGTTAGTAAAACATCATGGTGAAAACCCTCTTGGATCAGCCACTTTTGAATATCCACTAGAAACGATCAAAGAGGAGTCACCTCAAAGTTACACAGACTATGTTACTGACCTGAGGAAATTATTAGAAGTACTTGAATCACACCTCGATAGGCTAATGGAGAGTAATTCATCCCAATTGCAACCCAAATTACAAATACAATGCAAGGAAAGTGATGTCGATCAGCTCGACACATTGGAGAGATGAACCGCCAATTGATTTTGTTGATTACTCATTTGGATTCCCTGCTTATGATGAGATAGTGGAGTTTAGTTCGTCCTAGCCACAGCTCTATTCAGAAACACAATATGAGGAGAGTGATCCTAACTTGCTCATGGAAAACTTTAAAATTTGGAATAAGGAGTTGGAATCCATTAATGAGCATCTGGCTCAATTTCCCGATGAGTCGATCTCGATAATGGTCCAAAGGAATAATCAAGAGACATTGTTGGTTTTCAGATATAATGATATTAACACACTTCACTCACATGACACACCTGATTTTAATGATGAGGAAGAGGTTAGTTTATTCGAACTTTAACTCAATCTAGGAATAGAATGTGAGGACAGCGATCCCCATTCCAAGTGTGTACTGCACTGAGCTAGAAGATGATGCGTATTGGGATTCAATCTCAAGTTTGGCCCATATCAATGATCCAGAGGTTCAGGAAGTTGTCAACCATAATGATATACTCCACCTATCTGACATGGCTAATTTAAATATGGTGGATGAACCACTTTCACCTAAACCTTCTAACCTTTGTGATGCATGTTTAGACCACTCCCCTTAATTGACTTATAAGATAGTTAGGGAAATGGACGAATTGCCCAATAAGATTCTGGAATTTGAAACCACTCAGTTGAGATCACCATCTAAACCGTCAAATTTTGACAATTCAATGACTCTTTTGAGTAGTATCAATGAATAAAATCCTTACATCAATACTTCGTCTACTGACCCTCAATCTATCGATGTAGGGTTGGAGCAAGAGAGCATACCTCAATTTACTTTTAAAGACGATGAAGTCTTTGATCATCTCATTACAAAATTCAATGTGGAATTTCCCAACTCTTTAGATGATTGCGTGGCACACTTTTTAGATTCAAACGATCCTATGATCAAAGAAATAGTGGATGCCTTGCAAGACAATACCTCCGTGGTTGTCACGGACCGAGAGAACCCTTACTCTGAAATCCTTCCCTCCATAGATCTTGAATGCTTACCATTAAAGGAGGAGGCGTTGAAAATTGAACCGAAGTCTGAAACTTCGGAATGTGTTGAGACTACATCACATGTTAAGAATTTTTCTGAATTTTATTTACGTATAGTATCTGATTCACCATGTTGTACTAACTTTGAAACTTTCCTTGTCATAGGTGAATCATATATTTTAGAGCCCTGAAATTCAAGGATCGAGTAGCTACTCGGCTCCCGAATTCTCGAGTGTCACGTGTGCAATAATAAATCTCAAATGCATAAAGTTAATCAGGTATTAGCAAGTAATGACGATTTAAACTATGCATGCTTAATTTTTAATCAAATAATTAAGTTCCAAGTGTTACTGACCAAATAAAGTTCCATCATAAGTTCATGTCCAATATAGTAACCTAATAAATTTGAATAATAGTCATCCAAGGATCCAATCCCATATGCTCATCATACCCTAAAATTATCTGGGCTCTGGCCTAGTCCCGTCGACATCCACCTCGCTAATATTCCCTCCCAAACTCCTAGTAGTATGCCTGCTCCTCGTCGTCGTTGGCACTGACAGCGTCCAATGCATGCTGCTCCACGGTACCTACATCTATATCAGGTTCTGGTTGGTGTTTTAGAACACCGTCCCAGAGTGGGAGTGAGTGATCAACTTAGTAGTACCATTAGCAATAGGCATCAAATTATTATGCATAGGATACATTTAATGAACAGTAAACACCAAAGAATCCTAAACATTGTTGTTAATGCAAATGTATGGCTATGATGTGATGCATGCTTCTCATAAAGAAACCAACACTCCCTCCAGTGATGATATCTAACGTTCGTAATGAGACAACACTCCCTCAGTTTACGACCTCGACTGCATAATTGCCATAAATATAATGCAATGTCGTGGAATATATTTACCTAGTTGATTAGTTAACTTCATTCATCTAACAGGTTGGGAAAACCGGAATACCCTTAGAGGAGTTATTGCCCTAACCCAATCGCACGACTCAAGGGTCATGGCTAAGTGACTGTCGCGACCCTTAGCCCTATCTTGGGGTCGTCAATCCCAAAAAATAGCATAAACACAGATGAAACAGATTGAGACTTAAATGTCCTACTTGTGGTCACTATAAGGAGGTCACCACCCCAACACAGGCCGACAGCATGGGTACAATGTCCCATACCACCGTTCTCGGCTCACGAGACTTTGTGGGCTGTACATAACAATTAAAAGTGGGCGCAATATTCTTAGGGTACTTCGGATTCATACAGGCATGATCAAACATGGTTAACGTACAAGGATGATTGACTATTAATCAATGTGCCCCGATGGGCTGAACCATAACTAATTGGCCTAAGAACACATTCTTGCGTAGTCCAACTATGGCCAACAACCTATAGTTCAACTATTCGGGCCAGATTACTTGCGGGCAAGTCCAACAAAAGGGGTCGCCCAAGTAATTCCAGGTAATCGGCCCATCCATAAGGGTTTATGTAATAATACACAACACGTGTTGTCAAATTCAAAGATAGTTCACTCACGGCAGGCATAAATCAGCAATTTAAGTACATGGACAGCAATATATCAAGTTCTGCTAACCCATACAGGTCATGTTCACCATGTTCCAACATATACAACCATAAGGACAGGAAAAAGTGTCGGGTCCGGGTGAATTTTCGAGATCCGCTCGACAAAAGGTGCTTGCTCCAAAAGAAAGAGCAAGGGCCCCAAAACGTGGGACCCCTACTAGGCAATGCACAAGACAGCGTGGGCCCTAGTCTGAGGTGCAGGTGGCCCCACCGGTATAGGTTAATCCAGTTTTGGTAAAGTTCACTGGGAGAAAGGTTATTCCCAAGAGAAGAGTCAATAGAAGTTGTCTGATTCCATATAATCTGAAACCACTATTCCCCGCCATAGATTGGTTACCAGTTCTCGACTTTGGGGACCATATCAACTTGAATGGACTTGGAATTTCTTTGTCACCTGTCATTCTCCAATATCTGAACCACCGTCCATCACCGTAATCATCGATGGTGATGATGTGCTGATCACTTCGGAATCTGTCGCATGGATATTCAATCTTACCTTATCTCCAGAGGGAATCCCAAATATGGACATGGAAAATATTGAGGTTCGGTCCAAGGTCACCAAATTTCTCTGTCATGATCGTGATGTCCAGTGGCACTAAGGGAATGCCCTAAAAGTCAGATTCATGGAACCGCGCTATCGGGTCTTGCATGATATTCTTGCTTCAAATATTTACTATCGGGGTTCCAACAGGGTAGATCTCACAGGCTTCATGACTATGATAATTTATTCGGTTGCTGCTGGGATCAAGATTTGTCTGCTACCCTCATCGTGTATCAGTTGGTTTATGCTTTTCATATGGCAAGGGATACTATCCTACCTTATCCTTGGATCATAAATACAATTTGCAATGCCATAGCTTTTCCAACTATAAATGATCCTATACGTCCTCTCCAAATCTTCAACAAAAGTAACATTCGAAGGATGGATTTGAGGTTTCATAAATATCTTGAGGATCCACCTCAAGAGGGCATTCAAGTTGAGAGGGAAAGTGGGGCAGGCGACGCTCCCATGGAAGGGACTAAGATGGCTGGAGAAGAAGCTTTTGGACCGCATTAAGCACCATCGACAGCAGCTCCTGGGCATGTTAAACAATTTAAGTTCCAACAGGATCGGATTGGTGCAATTCAGAGTGATGTCCACTGGGTGCACTAGAGGCTTACCGTCTTGGAACGGTTGGTCCAAGGAGTGCAGCTGACTGTGCAACAATTGGTCGAGATAATCACCTATCATCGTGACGATACAGCGCCATCAACCTCTGCTCCTCCACCATAGTACGGGACTTTGAATGTTGTCACATTCACCCACACTTATCTCAGCATATGAGCATAAGTATCTTTTTGATGCTCTACGCTCTCATGAGTGAGTGTTATAGCTTCCTAACAGTTTGAAATTTTTTTTTTGTGGATGTTGTATATGCCCCATGTGGGCTTCCTACTACTGGTTACTTCTGGTTGACCATGGATGGGCTAAAAACTGATGTTTGATTGTGGTTGCCCATGATTGGGCTGGATAGTTTTGTTGGGATGAATGCTAAACAACTGCCAACCTTGGGCAGTATATGTTTTTTTTTTAATATTGTTGAATGTGGCTGGATATAATTCTCATCTTTTCTGCCAATATAATATATGTGATCCCCTTGTTTATCTAGTCTCTGATATGGAGTGCATGTGATTTTCATGAATATTTTATCATTTGTTATCACTGCTCTAATTAAATCTAATATGCATCCATACTTTATGAGAAAGATGTCTGCTTACACTGAGTTAATCTTTATACATCTATATCTGTGTGTTCTCCTACATGTCGTTAAAAACTTCAGTCAATATCTGCTATAATGCTATCTTTGTCAATGACTGACAAAAAGGGGGGGAATAGTTCAAACACCCCATCAAAATATGTATATCTACGCTTGAGTATGGTGTTGTAGGTGTTAGGGGGAGCAGTTGCACCAAGCGAGTGGGAGTTTGCAGATAGAGGGAGCAGCTTCTGAATATGTTGTGTGACATTGATAGCATTGTACAATTATGTAAAGAACATGTACATACAATTTAGGGTGTCTGTATAGAAGTTGTTCTAGGGTGTTTTGGTATTTTGTCACATAATTGACAAAGGGGGAGATTGAAAGTGCCCTGGTTTGTCAATTAGCATGAATGTTGGGTCAGTCAGACTGCAGAGCCTCATAGGAAGATCAATTCAAAGCGTCTACCTCAACTGGGTGTGTGCAAGCTCGCCATAGGTAAATCTAAGCCTCACATCTCATATCCCAAAACACCAGGTAAATAAAACCCTTAAAACAAGTTAGAACTTTATAAGGTTTATAAGTGAGAAAACCTTTTTAAAAATAGAAAATCTCTAAGTTTTTCTTGTTTTGTTGATTTTATTGATATACATCTCAATAGAATTGACCTGCTCTGTTGATATGCTTGATGCTTAAACGATATCATCGAAATGAGGACAAAAGTGTCTAGCAACCACATGTATCTCTGTACTGATTTATCGATATATCGATCTACCTATCGATATTATTGATATTTAAGTCTCGAGTCTATCAAAAGTGACTCGATAATATCGACAGACAGATCTCTGACACCCCTATTTTTCCTTAAGAATATCATATTTGCATCGATATATCGAAGCCTCCTCGATACCATCGAAATTCAAATCTCGATAATATCGGAAGGCTCTTGATGAGATCGGTCTAGGGCGCCAAGTTCTTCCAGCAAAATATTTCAGGATGGTTTATCTATGATCAGGGGTCTCTCGATAGAATCGATATTCAAATATCGATGATATCGATACCGGGTCAATTGCATCGAACAAAGATATAAAACTATCCAGCAAGCTTAATGAGAAATCTGTTGGATTTATCGATGCCTCGACTCTGATATCGATATCATCGACATTCAAATTCTGATAATCTCGATGGTCCCTCAATCATTCTTGTAAACCTGAAATATTTCAAAGCAAGTCTCTCTCATTTTTCAAATGTCGAGGAATCGAACCTTGCATCGATGGAATCGGAGTTCGAAATCTGATGACATCGATACGAGTCTTGATTCCCTCGACCACCTGGCAATTGGTTTCAAAAGGGTATGACATTTGAGTTTGTGTCATCGAGCGGCCAGTCAATGCTATCAAGAGTATACGCTTGATGATATCGACCATGCTCGATGATATCGAACTCTGTCATAAATGTGACTGTTTTATATCTGTTGGAACCTTTTACCTATATAAAGAGAGCTTGTCTTTTGTTGCTGGAGAGAGAAAGAAGAGAGTGCTTTTGAGTGTTCATCAATGTGCTAAATGGGACTCATCCACTTATCGGTAAGTTATCAGAGTCCAGAGGACAGTTGTGATTATTCCTTTTTAGGATTGGGTCTAAGGTGTTTCTCACCCTTGCAAGTCCTCTAGGAGGCCTCCAGCGGGAGTGTACATGGTGGGTGCATTGTGTGGACCCTTACTCTGTGGAGATCATAAACATCTGGTTAAAGGTGAACCAGTCAAAACCTTGGGTTTGAGGTGAACCGTGTGAAACCTTGGGTTTGAAGTGAACCGTGTAAAACCTTGGGTTTGAGGTGAACCGTGTAAAACCTTGGGTTTGAGGTGAACCGTGTAAAACCTCCATTAGGGTCTTGTGGAAGATCCTTGGCCAGTGTGCATAAAAGTGGGTGCAATGTGTGGACCCTTGCTCGCGAGAGCATAAACAGTCAGCCTCAGTGTAGGTTTTAAAGGTTGAAGGTGAACCTGATTTAAAACCTTAGGTTTGAGGTGAACCGCTATGAAACCTCCTTAGTGAAATCTGGTACACTCAAGGGTTGAGTGCGGTTACCGAGAGTGGAGTAGACAAGTAGTCGAACCACTATAAAAATAACTGTGTTTGAGATTGTTATTCTTCTGTTTATGTGATTTACTTTAATATTTTCATATCTGAATATCTGAGATTACACCTCACACACATACACAGTCATATCCATCATAAACTAGTTTGCATATTATTCATCTCTTAAATAGTTTGTGATTGGATCCTCTATCGGGCTTAGAAGCCAGTAGAGTTACTCTTGAGTAATCCTAATATAGGCTTGGTTTTCGGATTAGTGTAATAGGATTTTAAATAAATCATAAAAACTTTGAAAAGTCTTATTCACCCCCCCTCTAGGACATATTGGCATATTCGTACTTCAACTAAAGCGGTCTTCACCGCAATTTCAGGGTCTGTGAGTACCGACCAAAGTATGTGGTCTTAACCTTTGAAAGTGCTTGAAGAGGTTGTATGGTGCAGCTCGC
The DNA here is from genome assembly GCF_029962835.1 of Magnolia sinica. Classification (NCBI taxonomy): domain Eukaryota; kingdom Viridiplantae; phylum Streptophyta; class Magnoliopsida; order Magnoliales; family Magnoliaceae; genus Magnolia; species Magnolia sinica. The sequence continues at coordinate 31,725,289 of NC_080580.1, forward strand.
GTTCCAACTTAACCTGGTGATGGTGCATTCATATGATGGGCCATTGCTCCCACCAAGGTATGCAGCGTCTGTTGTCGTTGTTGCATTACATGCAACATCTGCTCCATAGTGCCCCCAACTGGGGCGGTCTAGTGAGTAGAGGTCTCGCCTTGGCATGGTGGTGCTCCAAGAAGTTGGTTCGATACCTCATCGTCCATATTGATTTGACTGGCTCCACCCTGACTAGGAGGTAGTTAATTTGGGGCGAGCTACTCACGATTGTCTCTCCCGTCCAAATCTAAACGGACAAAACGGTTGTCGCCTTGAGGCCTCATTGTCTTGAAAGACAGTTTCTTAATGTTTAGGCACCAAACATCCGCAGACATATTGTACAGTATTTATGGAGTTAGAGCAATGTCATTTAAATATATTTAGTTCTCCAAACATTCCACACATCACTTAATAAAAGTAGTTTCATGCATTTCATTAAGCAAAATTTGTCATTATTACATATGTTATGGCATTACACGTACAATGACATAAGATGCATGGTTACTAACCATATAGAAAGAAAAACTCCAACATTCACAACCCAAACAACCAAACTAAGTCTATCTAAGGCTATTAAAAAAAGAGAGAACAAACTGCGAGACATCTTCTTGCATGCAGCATAGGAGGGCTTTCAAAGTGTGAGATATCTTCTTGATTTTCTTCTTCAAATACTCCTGGTTTTCCACTACCTTGGGCAGGGTCTCTTGCTCGCTACGGGTGGTAGGAGGCTTCCAGTCGGAGTCTTGGGCTTCCTCCTCCTCTTCTTGTTCTTCATCCTTACTTTCTTCTTCCCCTTCAGTCTCTTCCTCTATCTCGTCCCCCAGCTCCTCCAGTTGGGCCATATGCTGCTTGGGGCTCATCTTCATGTTGTTGAGGGTGTTTTCGTTTATGGAGTGGATAGGGGTGAGATCATCCATGTGCAGTCTGAACCCAAAATTACAGGTAATTTTGTAAATTGGTCGGCCAAATGGGATGGACTGATCCTCCCGAATAGATTGCGCCGCCCTCACGATCTGGGTCAAGACAAGAGTGGGCAAGCACACCTTATCTCCATGTCCTACCCTGTACAGGAAGTCCACCATAAATCTAGTGCACTCCGTGCGATTGCTCGACCTGGTATACACGTTATACATGCATATATGGTGGAGCAGGCAATAGTCAGGGGTCATGTGTGTCATTTTGAGGCGGTTCTCTCGCCTCTATTCAGCAGGTTAGCCATATAGGAAACGTGTGCGGTGATCTCTTACCCACCTCTCAGTGAGAATGGTCTCATTGGCATGAACGATGTCGCGCTCCACTCCTATGATGCTGAAAATAACATCTACATCAACCCTGGTTTCTGTCTGCCCAGGGGGATGATAAATTGGAGAGGTTCAAGGGTTGGGTCCTTCGTGTGTGCGTAAAAGGTTTGCACAAAGCCCTCACTAGCGTGAGAGTTTCCTTCAAATATAGGACCCCAACTAGTTGCCAGAAGGTGGTCAATCACTGGATATTCTCCAAACAGCTTTTCACCGACATGAGCTTCAAAAACAACCTTGCATTGATAGAACTTACCGAGCTCAATGCCCGTCAGTAGAGACCTCGCTAAAGGGACTATAGGGTCAAGGTCTTATTTCAACCTTCGCTCGGTGCTCAAACTTACACTGGCACTCATCTTCTTCATGGATTCTCTCGGACGACTTGGCCCGGCTTCATCCGAGACCGCTCGCTTCTTCCCCATGAGGGAAAGGAGGATGGAATAGAGAAAATGGAGGTCACCACCTCAAATAAAACCATAGAGGTGAAGACATTTTGGGAATGGAAGGGACTTGAAGGAATGGGAGTTGTAAGACTAAAAAAAAAAGAGGGTTTTGTGCTCAAGTGAGTGAGAATAAGGGAGTGCAAGGGAGATTTAGGATGATTGGGGTTGAGAGTAGGTTATGGATGAAGCATGCAAGGAAGAAAGTGATCCTAGGAGCTTAGAGAGGAGAATTTGAGAGTGAAAGAAGGTTTAGGAAGGGTTTAGAGGGGTGAAAAGGGTTCGAAAATGGGTAAATGGGGTTTAAAAGGGGTGTAGGGTCGGGTAGAGGGGACCCCCGCACGTGGGAGGGGCCCACATGGTCTGGCCGGTAGCGGTGCGTAGCCGTCAGGACAGTGCCGCCGCGCCCCTCTGGAGACAGCAGCAGTGCACCACGCCTCTCTGGAGGTTTTGGCGGTGGCCACCCCCTGGGGTTTGTGTTTTCGCTCCATGGGACCTCCTGGGTCCCCCTAAATGTATCTGTTTTGTCACTACTTGAGTACGATGCATGTACTGCAGTCCAGGGGCTATTTTCTGCCTAAACGGGAAATTCATAAGCTGAGTACACTAGTCTATATGGTTTAGATTTGATGCAGACACCCCCTTCTTTCGTCTTATCTGGGATCAAACTGATCCAGCATCAATTGGGACCGTTAAATCCACAAACTGGACTATAGAAGCCCCCTGAGCTACTAGAGCAACTTAGACTTGCATTGTTTAACCTTGGTCAGCTTAGACCGCCTAATTTCTAGTTAGAATTGACTTAGATCACTTTGTACAACTTGAGTGGTCCTACTTATTATCCTAGGCTAGTCTACGGAGGTCGACTCAGTGATTAGACAAGGTTTTGGGGTCCTAATACTATCTTTAAATTCAGTCGCTCCCTCTTAAGTTAGTGTGCATCATGTTGAACCTATTACCCTAGGCCCAGTTTAATCCAAATCATGCTTTGATACCAAGTTGTAGTGCCTCAAAATTCAAGGACCGAGTAGTTAGTCGACTCCCAAATTCCCGAGTGCCATGTGTGCAAGAATGAATCTCAAATGCATACAGTTAATCAGGTATTAGCAATCAATGACTATTTAAACTAAGCATGCTTAATTTTTAATCAGATAATTAAGTTCTAAGTGCTACTAACCAAATAAAGTTCCATCATAAGTTCATGTCCAACATAGTAACCTAATAAATTTGAATAATAGTCATCCATGGATCTAATCCCATATGCTCATCACACCCTAAAATGATCTGGGCTCTGTCCCAGTCCCACCGACATCCACCTCGCTAATATGATCCACCAAACTCCTAGTAGTACGCCTGCTCCTCGTCGTCATCGGCACCGACAACGTCCAATGTGTACTACTCTAGGGTACCTACATCTATATCGGGTTCTGATTGATGTTTTAGAACACCATCCCAAAGTGGAGTGAGTGATCAACTCAGTGGTACCATTAGCAATAGACATCGAATTATCATGCATAGGATACATTTAATGAACAGCAAACAGCATAGAAACCTAAACATTATTGTTAATGCAAATGCATGGCTATGATATGATGCATGCTCCTCACAAAGAAACCAACACTCCCTCCAGTAACGACATCTGACATTCGCAATGAAACAACACTCCCTTAGTTTGCGACCTCGACTGCATAATCACCATAAATAAAATGCAATGTCGTAGAATATATTAGCCTGGTTGATTAGTTAACTTCATTCATCCAGCAGGTTGGGAAAACCGAAATACCTTTAGTGGAGTTATTGCTCTAACCCGATCGCATGGCTCAAGGGCCATAGCCAGTGACTCTCGTGACCCTTAGCCCTATCTTAGGGTCGTTAATCGTGAAAAGCAACATAAACATAGATGAAATAGATTGGGACTTAAATGCCCTACTCGCGGTCACTATAAGGAGGTCGTCACCCTAGCACAGGCCGACAGCACGGGTACAATGTCTCATACCACCGTTCTCGGCTCACGAGACTTTGTGGGCCGTGCATAACAATTAAAAGTGGGCGCGATATTCTCAGGGTACTTTGGGTTCATACAAGCATGATCAAACATGGTTAACGTACAAGGATGGTCGACTATTAGTCAATGTGCCCCAATGGGCTGAACTATAACTAATCGGCCTAAAAACACATTCTCGCATAGTCCAACTACAGCTAATAACATATAGTTCAACTATTTGGGCCAGATTACTCACGGGCCGGTCCAACAAAAGGGGTTTCCCAAGTAATTCCAGGTAATCGGCCCATCCATAAGGGTTTATGTAATAATACACAACACGTGTTGTCAAATTCAGAGATAGTTCACTCACGACAGGCATAAATCAAAATTTTAAGTACATGGACAGCAATATATCAAGTTCCGCTAACCCATACGGTTCATGTTCACCATGTTCCAACATATACAACCATAAGGGCAGCCATGCACCAATATACAACAACTAACCTTCCATGAGATAACATAATTCACATAATTCAACACAATCGACATGTAGCAACAATTCAACCAATAATCAGTAATTTATAGCAATACATGTCATTGTTAAAGCATAGTTAACACCAAATCAGGAAATCAACCATCAACTAACAAAAATTTGAGGAAAGTTAGATATTTGCACCCTACATGAGTATGCAAATGCACAAGTCACAAATTTGGGGTATTAGGGTCTAATCCCCTTCATTAATTTCAGTAATTTCTAGTCCATTATTCTAATTATACAGCCTAAATGAAAATTTAGCAACATGCACTAACAATGCACCATACACGTTCACTAAACCTATACTAGGCACGATAATCGACTACCTAAAGGTAATGGTCCTCACCTAAACTTAGCTGGAGATTGCTGAGACGATCCTAGCAACACTGGATCTGTGAGCTTGAGGTGACGGGGCCCTGCATTACATTGGATGGGTAAGGATTGCATGCATATTGCAGAAATCATGAAAATAGTATGAGAATCCCTATATTACCATAGATGGGCTAGAGTTTCTCTTCCAATGGCAGAGAACAACCAGGAATTTCCAGCAGAGGAGGGGAGAGGGCGCTAGAATTTCTGAATTTCGGCCACTGGGGTCACATGCAAGAGAGGTGCCCCCAAAATCTCTCTCTTCTTCTCTCACACTCTCTCTCTTACTCAGCTGTTGGAAATGGAGTTTGAGAGAGAGAGGGCAGCCTTATATATGCCCAAAATTAAGTCAATTAACCCCAAGTTCCAAGAAATGCCTTCAATGGCCCCGTTAGACCCAAATCTAGCTGTTGGGGCTGTCCTGATGGCCCCCTGGCTCATCTAATACATGGGATAGGTGCCCCATGACTCGATAAAGGGTTAAGCAAAGTTTGATCGCAAACGGAAGCGAAGTTTTACCGCAGCGACCCGATTCACGATCAACGGTCACCGTTCCACAATCAACGGCTAGATTTTGTAGGCGCGGGCCTAGACTTATTTCTAACCTTCGGTGTGAATTTTGAAGAGATCCGACGGTTGGAACGTCTGGATTTGCTAACTCAAGTAGCAGGGCTAATTAATTTAATTTCAGGATTTTACTTCTTTAAGCCAGGTGACTCGTGGCTTGCAAGTGCCGGCAGGGCAGTGCTAACAGATAGTTTCAAGGTATTTCCAGGATCTGGCGTCCGCGTGGGAGCACAAGCCCAGCGGGCCTAAATGTCTGATAAAGTTTCGTGATTTTTGGATGTTCCTAGGGCGATACATGGCCTGTACGGATAGTCATCGAATATAAAGGGGTTACTAGACTCTGTGGTCCATGCTCGGCCCGAGAACGATTTAATTTAATCTCATTAGTGGATAAGCTTGTAATTAATTAGTCCATAGTAGGCCCACACATGCGTCTAAATTATCCGATCTTGCGCTAGCTCGCACGTGCGCCTCAGGACACAGTTCTCTTTTTGGACGGGGCATTACATATATACTTTGGATACCTTAGGAGATTAAAAGGAAACATTATGCTGAGGTATATAAGTTTCTCTGAAATTCCTACTCCAGGGCATCCAAGCCTATTGCAAAAAGGACTTTTGAATGATCTTGTTGAGAAACCTACTGAGAAATTTATCACGATATTGGCCGGAGGAGGAACCTTACGGCATGAGTGAGTAGCTTTTCTATTGCTTTCATAAGACTAGGATATTTTACTTTCATGTTATGTTTAAGATAGTCGGCTTTATGCCGTTAGGATAGTTTGCTTTCTAATTGTTCTAGGATAGTTTGATTTTTGTTGGTTTCACTCTTATGCTAACCCACTCTCACGTTGAGATCTCTTTGAAAAAAGCCTCTTAACTCTTTCATTAGGTATTATCCTTCCATCACTTCTCCTTCAATTTCGTTGCCTCATGTGCATTACATGCTTCTATCTTTTACATTGAGGATAATGTAGATTTTAGGTTGGGGATGGGAGATTAGGTTACCTAATCAATAATTTCTTGGTTTTGAGCAAAAATTATGAATTTTTTTTTAATTTTTTTCTGAAAATTCTTGTGAAATCGAAGTGATTTTGAAGGCTATATTTGATTTAGAAGTATAAGATACGTAGTGTTGGTAATTTATGACTCTTGGATTTAGTTATCTGTTAGATTTCACAGTTAAGTTCGAATTAATAATCCACAATTAGAAATTTTAAACATTGATTGAGTATGATTTCACATGTGACACCTAACTTATAAATTAAAGCTTCAGTTTAATATTGAATTATTATCTTAGTAATCACAAAGCATGGAAGAAACTAACCTGGGGAATTTGTCCATCATGTTCTGTGAAAAAAAAAAAAAAAAAAAAAGAAGAAGAATATCCAGCTAAAAAAAAAAAAAACAGATGTCATCGAAAACGGTTACCTATTAAAGATCTTTAAAAAGGTTGACACAGCGTGAAAGCCATCGATGGAAAAATCAAAAGCTGGAAGAATAAAAAGGCTGAGCTATAAGGTAAGTTTTGGTTTAAGTTATGGTTATCCTTAATGCTCTTTTGATTATCAATGTTATCATGAAAATTGAGAATTGAATACTTAATTGTGATAAGTCAATGTTACACTCTGCACCCATGGAACTCAATGTTTAGAATTGTTCTAATTAATGGATTAATACTTTGAACTTGACTATGAAGTTTACGGTGCGCTTGAGTTTGGGAGAAGAAAATGCCCAATATTGATGTATCTTAGAATTCTAGTACCTGGATTGATTTTCAAAAATCAATCAAGTTTATAAAAATTGTCGTATAATTCTTAAAATATTTTTCGCATAGTTTGCTCGAGACTAGCAAAATGCTGGTTGGAGATTATATTGAGGGTCAAATATTGCATATTAGACCCCAGTTATTGCTTGATTTTACGTACATGATACTGTTTAACGTCCTATTTTAATCATGTTTTTATTACAAGGTGAATTTAGGAGCCTGGACTGAAAAATGGTACTAAAAGCATGGATTTAAAGCTCACGAGTCACCAAGGCAAGGGACACACCTTAGAGGACCAAGATCGAAGAATTTACACGTCAAAGATCCGGGAAAATCAAGTGATCAACGATGAAGAGGCCTGAAAATCATCCTGAACGCAAGATCACAGGGTTCCCACCATCCGTTCGGCTCAGAACTTTATATCTGCCCTGAAGACCCTAAATTAACCGTACACGTCGAATTTCAGCTATTGCATCTTTGTGAAAGTGGCCCAATGGACAGATCAGCCCACAATTCATTGATCTAGGGCCCACCTGATGTCTAGATATGCTTCAATTTTAGTCTCAACCCCTTGTAAGGGGTGAAAAAATGAATGGATGGAGCGGATTTTGCATATACATCACGGTGGATTCCACATGTACATTATGTGTACATAGGGTACATGCATCGGCTGTGCACTGGACGGTCAGCCCAGTCAAAGACAGGCTGACCCGTCTCTCTTGCGCCGGCATCCAGCAACCAGATGTTGTCCGGTCGGGTTTAGTCAGTGGGCCCCACCCATCATCCGGATCAAAGATTTGAATCATCCATCTACTCCATGGGGTAGGGACGACCATAGCTAAGATGTCCTTTTGGCCACATGCACACGTACACACGTGAATTGTAGGAAAACGCAGGATAAACAGTGAGTTGATTTGATATAGTGGACCGTACCAAAACTCAACCAAAACCACTCCTTTCCTATTGGTTTTTTGCCAGGAATCTAATGAGTGGAGTGGAATTTCCCAAAAACATCACTGTAGGGCCCACCGAGCATCAAAGCGTAGGAATTTTCGCACCGTATGCACGTCCAGTTTTCCCTGACGTTGCGGGGTGTTGTCGGCCACCGTTCGTGGTCGGATGGTTGATCCAAACCGTTCAGAACCTTTTGAGATGGGTCTTTACCCTAACCATGGAGACAAAAAGTGTTTCTTGGACGTCCACCGTCCCGAAATTCAATCCAAACGCAGCTGTCTTCATATTTTCCACTGTTATTACGCACGCAACTGCGTAACACCTTCTCCGCCGACCTAGCCACCGACCTCCTAGCTTCTATATAAGGGAGAGAGAAAGAGAGCTGAAGAGGCATCATCTAGGGTAGCCGTGGAGGCAAGGAGCAAAGGTGAGAGAGAGAGAGAGAGATAGCGTGGAGACGGCAAAGAGTTTCTTCTTCTTCTCTTTTAGTTTTTTTCCATTATTGTTTTTTTAAAAAAAGAGTTTTTAGTTTGATCATGCCTATGATCGGCTAAACCTCTTAGCCAGGGCTAAGAGGTGAAGCTTGTAACATGATTGGGATGGTTGCTTTGCTTTGATTCATGTTTATTAAACTCTCTTGGATTCTAGTTTGATTATGAAGGAATATTTTTAGTTTTTAATGGTTTGCTGTGACTCAAATTACAATAGACCTGCGATTGCTTTGAATATCTTCTTTTCATGTTTTGAGATTGTGAAATTAGGTTTACCTGTTGTTCACCATCATCCCTTGAGCATGGTAGGGTGACGGAATCCTTCCTAACTTTCACAATTCTCTTATGATTGGCTGTGAGATTGGTAAATTGTTGTTGTTTTCCATTGTCTCCTGGGCATGGTTTGGTGACGGAATCAATTCCAAATCTTCACCATTCTCATCTACTGATGATTAGATTCATGAGAAGTTCAGAGATCTGACAAATCTCTTCTTTCCAATTGGATGAAGATGGGACTCTGATTCCAGTTGTGTTCTTGAATCAAGCATAGATCTGTCTAATTGCTACAAGTGGATCCTTGGCACCCTAGTTACCACCTTTGAATTTTACAAGCATTAGTTTAATATTTTACCATTATTCTCCTATATTCTTCTGATTTAGATTGTATCTTCTTCTAGTTCTAGTTCTGATTACTTTCAGAACACGTACAAGGTTCAGTCCCTGTGGATTCGACCTCGGTCTTACCGAGATTATTACTACATCTCAACCCTACACTTAGTGTTGTGAACACATACCAGCACAATGATCTGTGCCTTGCAAGAAGTGAGCCAATCTTTTTAATCCATCAATTTTAGCTACATTTCTTCATAATTGTGAATCTGAATATTTATGTATATACATTATCATGAATCAGTCACATCCATGCATATAAATATAAACATTAAAAAATCTCAAAATGTAATTTAGTGAATATATATATATATATATATGTGTGTGTGTGTGTGTGTGTGTGTGTGTGTGTGTGTGTGTGTACATGTTATGTCTAATGAGCCACACAAAGCATAACAAGATCTTAGCACGAAAATTACTCAAGTGATCACTAGAACTGAGTTTGTACTTGTTGAGCAATTGACTAAGAATAAATTAATTGCATGGTATTCAAAATTTCACAAGAATTTTGGTGATTAAATCATTTCAGGATATGCTTCATTAACAATGTGGTTTATTGAGAAAGAAAAGCAATTGGGAGTCCCACATTATCTGAGCCACTCATTGTGGAGTTCATGGAAAATAATCTAGACAACGGCTTGTTAATCAAGCTCCTAAACAGTTTTGTGCTTGTATACTTATCACTAGTATTACGATTATTATTATTATAACTATTTTGAATCATTTGACTGATTAAAGTTCCAAAAGCCTATGAAGAACTTCAGCATGGGGGTGTTGTGAATCCAACCATTGAGATGATAGATTGGTGATTATAAAAGTTGCTTGGTAAACCTTTAAACACAACATACGAGCACACAAGGGGTGTTTGGTTGTTGGTTTTTGTATTTCTCGGCTCAATCATTCATCATTAAAAAGAAAAAAAAAAAAAGGTTCGGTTCACTTTTTGATCGGTAGTAATGTTCCCAAATTTTCCTAAAAAAATTGGACTAGCTTTTTGCTGAGAATATAAACACCCGGAGAATTGAAATTTTATTTCATACTTCTTTCAACCATGGACACTATGCCAAAATCATGAATTTGCGATGGACATTGTCGGACTTCATATAACGACGAACTTGATCCGTCGCTAAAATGAGATTTGCGACGGATTTTGTCCATTGGAAATTTGCAAAGGATTTGGTCCATCGTAACTTAAGATTTTGCGACACAAAATACTGCCCAATAAAAGATAAAAACATGTAGTGACGGATTTTATTTCCCTTGCGACGGATCACAATCTGTCATAAATTCACTTTTGCCCCAAGCCTCTTTATTTATATTTTTGTAGAATTTGGTGGAAATTTGTAGTTTACTATGGTCTAAAAAGTTATTTCTAATAGAATTCATGTGGTGTAATTGTTTTTATTTGTAACTAAGATTTATTTTAATTCTATTTATTAATTTGTTTTTCTTTAAAATTGATATTTAAATGCTTTGCAATATCACATGAAAATTCCCACTCTACAACCATTAAAAATTGAGATTTTAGAATATGAAATTCGAAAAGAATTGAGATTAAAAAAATCAAGATTTTGATAAATAATTGACATTTTGAGAAAAGAAAATTGAGAAGTTTAAAAAAATAATTGACAATGTTTGATAAATTTTGTGATTTGAAAATAAAGCTATGATTTAATAAAAATTTAGATTTTGAATAAAAATGAAATAGATTTTGAATAAAAATGATATTTTGAAAAAAAAAAATGAAATTTTCAAAAAAATTTGTAATTTTGAATAAGAAGGTTCAAAAGTTTGAAAAAAACGTAACTATTTTTGAGAAATTTTGAGATTTTGAAAAGAATTGATAAAAAAATATATATATATATATATATATATATATATATATATATACCGAAAATCAAAATCGACTTTCAAAAAAGTGGGCACTTTTTAAAAAAATTAAAAAAAAAATTGATGAGTTTGAAAAATAATTAGATATTGAAAAAAAAAAAAAAATTTTGAGGTTTTGAAAAAGAAATTGAGATTTTGTATTTTGAAAAAAATTAAAAAGTTTCGTAAAAATGTGATTTTGAAAGAAAAATATTTTAGTTAGAAAGAAAAAAATGACATTTTGAAGAGAAATGGAGGTGTGAAAAAAATATATATAAATTTTGAAAAAGTGAGATTCAAAAAAATTGAGATTTCAACAAGAAATTGACATTTTGAAAGTGGAATTTGAGAAGTTTAAAAAAATTGACAATGTTTACAAAAAAAAAAAAGATTTTGAATTAAAAAATTTGAGATTTTAAAAAGCGTCGAGATTTTGATAAAAAATTAACATTTTGAAAAAGAAAATTAAGAAGTTGAAAAACAAATGAGAAGCTTAAAAAGTTCGATTAAAAAAATGTGATTTTGAAAAAAAAAAAAAGGAGAAGTTTTTAAAAAATTTTGACATTTTGAAGAAGAAATGAAGATTTGGAAAAAAATATATATATATATCAAATTTAAAAAATTTTGAAATTGTGTTTTTTTTAAAAAAAAAAGTTAAAGAAGTTTGAAAGAAATGAGAAGTCTTGATAAAAACAAAAAGAGATTTTGAAAGTTAAATTAAGATTTTGGATAAAATTGAGATTTAAAAATAAAAATCGAGATTTTCAAAAAAAAAAAAATGATTATGATTTTGAAAAAATGTTAAAAAGTCCAAAAAATTTTGACGATGTTTGAGAAAAAATGAGATTTTGAAAAAAAAAAAACTGATTTAATAAAAATTGAGATTTTGAAAAAAGTAATTGACATTTAAAAAAAAAAAAGAAGTTTGAATAAAGTTGATAATTTTGATGACAAATTATATATATATTTTTTTAAATGACATTTTGAAAAAGAAAATTGAGAAGTTAAAAAAAATATGATTTTGATACACAAAGTTCAAAAGTTTTTTTTTTTTTTTTTTAAATAACATTGTTTGAGAAATTTTGAGATTTTGAAAAGAATTGATTTTTAAAAAGAAATTGAGATGTTGAAAAAATTTGACATTTTAAATGAAAAATTTTACGCTTACAGTTTATTTCTATATGGTCATATTTTGAGTTGTGTTTCTTTAATTTACACATTTTGATGTGTTTGTGTATGTATAGTTGTTTATTGCGAATGAATATGGAATTATTTTAGTATAGGACAATTAGTTACCCATTTAAGGGCTTTTATGTGGCCAGGCATGGTGTACTCTTTTATGCATAGAAATTTTCAAATTATCTCTGTTTGGACAGTTCAAGACTGAATAGATTGCAATACTTTCCATTTTACAAATTTAAATATACTTGCCTTTTCTATGCGACATCTCTCCTTTTCTTACTGGATATGTTTCTTATGTTAATTTTCATTGTTAAATATCATCCCTTTGTATCGATACCTGAGATGGGAATCAAATGCAAAATCAACATATTTGGAGAGACACGAGGAGATGGTATCAGAATTTTGGTGTAAGCATTTAAATTGGAAAATAAAAGCATTACAATCTATTGGGTCTTGGATGGGTGACTGAGTTAGTCAGTTTTGTAAACAGTCTTTTATAATCTAACGTATACACATCATGTGCGTAGTACTAGAGATGGCTTCCATGACACCATGCAGGAATTGGATGAGAGCAAAAAGGTTAACCCCCTGAATGCATGGAAGGTGTTGTGACATTCCTAGAGTACATGAAACAAAATTCAAATGGGATTTATTAGCACAGTTATCCTTATGTCAAGTGTCGTAATATACATGAGAAGATGACATTAGAATCAGTTTTCAAACATTTGGTTTGCAATGGTATAGATGAAACGTACACGGCATGGTTTCTCCATGGGGAACAATGTCCTAATACAAATGCGAGTACATCTGTTGATAATTGTAATGAAGATATGTTGCCCAAAATGGTCGATTTAATGAATGATGCTTTTGGTCGTTTTCAACCCGATAACTTAGATGCATGTATGGATGAGGTTAATGATGAATATGATATTGAACATCATGATTACTTAGGCGATGATTCTCGGTACAAGAAGTTAATGGAGGATGTGAAACAATCCCTCTATCCATCATGTAAACTCGAGTCTACAAAGTTATATCTAACGGTGGAGTTGATGAGTATGAAGTCTAGGTTTCAGTGTTTAGACAATAACTTCACCAAGTTGTTAAACCTACTTAAGAAAATTTTGCCAAGCGAGAACTTTTTATCGAATAGTGCTTATAATGCAAAGAGATTGATTGGTTCACTGGGTATGAATTTTGATATAATACATGCATGCCTTAATGATTATATTATTTAAAGTATGATTTTTCCTAAAATGATAAAAAAAATAATGATAAAAAAAATAAAAAAATCAAAGTATGATTTTTATTTTTTTATTTATTTTTATTTTTTTTTTTGTAAAATGAAGAAAATGCCCAATGAACCTTTTACCTTGACTTAGATTGCATACTGTCAATGTAGCCCCCCTCTAATGTATGTGTTTAATCCACGTTATCCATCCAATTTGCCAAATCATTTCAGGACACAAGCCCAAAATCAAAGCAGATTAAAATCCCAGGTGGACCACAAGGCAGGAAACAATGGTGACTAATGCCTACCATTAAAAACTCACGCGGGCTACAAAAGTTTTGGATCAAGCTGATATTTGCTTTTTCCCTTCATTCAGGTCGTGTGTCCTTGTCAACAACAGTTAGGATGGAAAACAAACATTATAGTGGGCATTACGGTGGGCCCTAGGAAATTTATAACGGTGAGCATTTCCTATGGCATGGTCAGCTGAGATTAGGATCTGCTTAATTTTTGGGTTCATGCCCTGTAAGGAGCCGGCAAAGCTGATGGTCAGCATAGATATACAATAAATACAACAAGGTGCCCCTCACCATAGGGGCCACACCATGTCGGGTGAAGCCGACGCGGGACCTATTTGGAAAACCATTAAACCAGGGCACAGACCAGGCACCTCTGCTTGGACTTTATGTACTTGAAAGCAGTGTGGAGTCCTCAGATGATATTTCCCTAACAAATCCATTCCATTCACCGTTTTTGTAAGACAACAAAAGTACAGGAACCTAAAAATGTGCAGATCAAAACTCATGTGACCCACACCACAAGAAATAGTGGTGACTGGAAACCCACCAATAGAAACTTTGTGGGGCCAAATTTTTTATTTTTTTTATCAGGATAATATTTGGGGCTACAGTTTATCTTAATAATAACTTAATGAATGGTTTAGATAGCCTATAAATATCATGCTCGGCTGCAGGAAGGTTTTCAATGGTGGACGTTTGTGTTCCTACTGTTTAATGTGATGTGGCCCTCGTGAGATTTCAATCTGGCTGATCTGTAGAATCCTATATATCCAATAGTAATATTTAAAAACTGATGGTTGGAGTGGATTTAGGACGGAAATCTCTGTGAGTCTGCATCATTTTCTGATTACAGGAACTCCCTCTACCAGGGCACAAGCAATCTGCGCCCGACAAAGCCACCAAATGTCTGCCTTTAACCTGGATTGCTTACGTTGCTGTGGGCTCTACCACAATGTATGTATTTTATCCACACTGTTTATCTATTTTCCCAGCATAAGCCTAAAAATGAGGCAGATAAGAGCCCCAAGTGGACGACACCACATGACACAGTAGTGATGAACGCCTACCATTAGAAAATTCTTGTGGGCTACAAAAGCTTTGGATCAAGCTGATATTTATTTTTCTCAACATCCAGGTCCGTCTGACCCAATCAACAGATTGGATGAGAAATAAATATTATGGTAGGCCCTATGATGTTTTTAATGGTGGTCAATCAATCACTACGGTTTCCTATGGCGTGGTCCACCTGAGATTTGGATCTACCTTATTTTTGGGCTCATTCCATAAAATATGATCCGGAAAAAATGAATGGACTGCGTGGATCCATCATAGTGGTCCCTCAGAAGACCAACCCCTAACTACATACCTGTCATCATGCAATGATCCTGCAGGAATGTATTTTTGGTTCTTAGATTTTTTATTTTATTTATTTTTAATAAGGTACCTATTTAATTTTATCAAGCAGCTTCATTAATTGATAGGCATTTTTGTCATTTTAGATTAAATTAACATACTTTAAAGAAAACTAAGGGAACGTACCGTTTGAAAACAAGTTGATTAATGACGTGGGTTAATAAAAATTAAACTAAAAAAGTACCGAGAGGTAAATATTATACTAATGTGAGATTATTTTGTAAATTCCCGAAATAAAATCTCGAGGCTACTTTTAACTGAAGCAGATTACGTCCTGCCCCGCTAGACAGCCTCTGTGGAGACCACCATGATGTATAGATTTTATCCAGGCCGTCCATCCATTTTTCCAGATCATTTGGGGTTTTGAGTCAGAAAATGAGCCAGATCGAAAGTTAAAGGGGAGAACACCAAAGACAGTAGTGGTGATAATGACACCCACCGTTGAAACCTTCCTAGGGGCCACCGTGATGTTTATTTTTCATCCAACCTGCTCACGAGGTCATGTAGACCTAGATGAACGGAAAACATAAATATCAGCTTATCCAAAACTTCTACGGCTCTCAAGAAGTTTTTAATGGTGGGAGTTCAATCCCCCCTTTGTGGTCAACTTGAGCCTTGGATTTTCTCATTTTTAGGTGTATAACTTAAAATGATCTTGGAAAAAATGGATGGACGGTGTGGATAAAATCCATACATCACGATGGCCCCAAATAGCCCAAGGCCAGGAAGCAATCCCCTTCATAGAAAAAACACGTACGGTATATTCAAACCAGCCAAACCACCTCTCTGATCTTCGATGGAGTAGAACCATAAAATTTAGGGGTGCATGGTAGAATCATGGAACCAGACTGGATCCGTTGGATCGGTCCGGTTTGGTCCGGTTCTAGACAGCACCAATTCCGGTTCCCGTTCCCAAATTACAAGAACCGTTGGATACGGTTCGGTTCCAGTTTAGGGGCATGTAGAACTGAACCGAACTATTAACCGAACCGTGGACCCAAACTATGGAACCGATCCGTTGAACCATGGCCTAGAACTGTGGATCTGAACCTTAGATCCAAACCGTTGATCCAGAACCATTCCATTTTTTATTTTTTATACCTTGCCTCCTCAACCCATTTACGGCCCTACTAATCCCATCGTTCATGTATGATTATCTTTGATGAGGCCTACCAGGCTAATAATATGTGAGATTTTTAGTGTGGTGATTCAAATGTGGGAAAAGAAGTCACTTGAACACGTGGAGCCACTTCAGCATCTCCTTTTTCCCGTGATTCATGAGATACGTGTAGGCTCAAGGGTGTTAGGCTTAGGTTGGGCCATACTCAGGCCTTATCCATCCATAATCATCACAGGCCGGGCCAGGTCGGCGTCAGATCTGGATTTTACATTGCATTCTGGGCTCAGCCCATTGACAACCTTACTGTAAACCAAGTCATGCCTGGGTCCAGGATCCGCTATTGTCCAAGACAACGCCATGGCCAGGCCCATATATATGTAGGACTTAAAGATTAGGCCCAAGCTCCACCATGTGGCAGGTCCGGATGTGCCCGTTAAAAGCTGAGATGTGAAAGGAAGACATGGCATACCAAATACATGTACTCGGCGTGGCCGCATGACATGGTGATTTTGTGGAGTCTGCATACCAGATACATGTACTCGTCGTGGCCCCATGACGTGGTGATTTTTTTCTTTCCACTTTTTTTCTTTTGTTGAATTTTCTAAAAATCCAGAACCATGGAACCGATCCAGAACCGAACCGGTTTTCACGGTCCAGTTCTGGTCCGATTCTAGTATGCTAATGGTCCGGTCTCGATTCCAAAAATCCCAGAACCGTTAGGAACGGTTCGGTTCCGGTTTTACCCCAGAACCGTACCGAACCGACACATGTGCACCCCTAGTAAAATTAAACCGCGAATGTAATAACACACATCTGATTTTCGTCCTTTAATTCTGACCGCTTACTGTTTAACCCTTTTAACTATAAATTGGATGGCTAGGATCGTTTTGTAATTGTTGTTTGCAATTTGAAAGGTGTGGATAGCAGTACATGCGGTAGCTACTTGGGGCGTTTGATTCTTGTGACATGCTGCTGTTAGATATGGGGCCACACAACGTGGCTCGGTTGAACATCACAAGGTGATCAGTCATAGCCACTTTAAGGGCTTACAGTGCTCAGAGCCTCACTCAACCGGCTGCCATTACATGCGTAACACGTGTGAAGAAGGCAACCTCGTAAATGTGGCCGGTCCACACATGTGGTACTCATACAGGCGTGCCCAAAACTCGCAAGAAAAACTCAGAATTGTTGGAAATTGGAGTGGTTGAAATACGGACAAGTTAGAAATGGTCACTGGGACAGGTCTCATGAAATGCCTATTCTCAGCTTTTTCAAACAATTGGACCGTTCAAAAATTATTTTCTTTTTCTGCAGTGGTGAGGTGGGATTTTGATTGGACATTAGGCCCTCGTCAAAAGTGGGCTCTGGCCAATATATTGTACTTTTGACCAATTTTATTTTTTTAAAAATTAAATTAGGTCTATCTGAGCCAAGCTCTCACAGAGCTGTCGTCCAATCAAGGCTTTTTTTTTTTTTTGGTTAGCTTGTTAGTACACCTATTGTCAGTTCACACTTCACTATTAGCCACCCCAGTAGGAAATCGATACCAAAACCTGTGTGTTGAAACGAAGTATCTTTCACTCGTCCACCACTTGAGCCATGGATCAGGGTGTCCGTCCAATTAAGGCTTACCAGGCCTATGCATACCCAGGCTGGTGAGCAGATTAGGTGAGACCCTGGCCTCACCCAAGACGGCGCAGTTGTTACTATGGTCCCACCTTGATATTTCTATTAGAGCATGATCCAAAAAATGAAGAATATCCGAAACTTTAGTGGACCATGTTGGTGCAAATATCTGGTTCGCCCTCTTAGACCTTCGTGTACCTGCACAAAAAGAGGACAAAGGAGACCCTGGCTTAAGCAGGGGACCCTCCGATGCCAAAGTCAGGCCTGGATTCTGGGTCTAAGTGTATTGAGGGGTTTTGAGATAGAATTTTTTTCCTTACCCTACAAGATGAAGGAGGTCCTTCTTTTATAGCTGCTGGAGCATTTAATTGTACGAGGATTCTTCTCCTGATATCGTGTGCGGGATCCTCTCCTGGTATCACGGAGAAAGGATCGTGCCTATCTCCTGTCTTCGTCCGATCCCGTGAGTTTCGGAGTCGGGGATCTTGTCCCAAGATATTCGGGATGAGGCTTTATCTTGCGCTGGCCGATCCGATAAGAAGATCGGCCCGATGCATGCCCGGATTGCTGATGTGTGGTCCGAGCCGACTCAACTTCTGTCTCGGTTCAGTAAACCATGCCTCGGATCTGACACATCCTTTGGCAACCCGAGGCATAAAGTCCGAGTCTCCAAACTCTGTATCTTTTGTCCCCAACAGACCACATTCTAAGAAATAGTAATGATTGAATGCCCTACCATTAAAAACTTCTTAGGGCGCACCTTAATGCTTCGGTAGTGTTTATTTTTAATCCAATCGGTTGATAAGTTCATATAAGCCTGGATGAAGGGAAAAACAAATATCAGCTTGATCCAGAACTTTGGTAGCCCATTAATGGTCAATCACCACTGTATCCTAGGACATGGTCCACGTGATAATTGGATCTGCTACATTTTATCGAATCATGCACTAAAATGATTTGGAAAAAGGATGGACGGCGTGGATATAGAATCGATACACCAAGGTGGGCCCCATGATAAGGACTGCACCGTCTTGGGTGAGGCTGGGTCTCTCCTAATCCGCTCAGACTGAAGCGGATTGCGTTGGACGCCGGTGTATAATAAGCCGTCTCACCAGGGCTCCTGTGGGACCAAGTATGATGTTTCTATTTATCCCAACCGTACATTCATTTTTTTAATATCAATTTAAATTATGAGACAAAAAACGAGACAAATCCAACGATCAAGTAGACCACACCAAATAGTGAGTTTGGGTTGCATTAAATGCATAAAGCATTGCAAGAGTCTTCTTTGGTATGGTCCACTTGACCGTTGGATCTAACTCATTTTTGGGCTCATATATTAAAATAATATAAGAAAATGTAAGGACAGCGTGGATAAACAGATACATTAAGATGGACCACACAGAAGCCCTCGTCGGACAGCTTATTGTCAAGTGGGACACAATCCGGCCCATAGAACCTATATACGTTTTCGTCTCTTGGCATGATGTGTTCAACGCCTCTCTTCATGATTGCATTTTAAACTCGGGATGGAGTACCAGTGCTAGTCTTGTGGACATGCTGGAGGGCTCTATGGAGCTTTGGCTTACATTGGCATCCTTTAAAGCCGATGGCATTCCGCCCGCCAACTGCCCATGCTCTCAACCTGAAGGAAGTTCTTGCAAGCAGAGCTCTAATGTTGGAAAAAATGTACCGGATATACCCAGGAATAAAAATAAAATAAGGTTTGTTTATTTCATTTTTAGGCTTAGTCACATAAAATATACGCTATTCTTAAAGCGTGATTTGCTAAAATATATGCTATCTTTAAAGTGTGATTTGCTCCCTTATCAATTGCTAATGGGTTATAAGAGAATTGATTACGAGAGAATTACTTCCAAGATAAGACAAGTTTGTCTAGATCCGGAGTGCAATAATCATGAAGGGTCCACTCAGGAACAATTTAACGAAACAGATTTTTTAGCAAAATCAAACCGTAGATGTATTTACAATATTTTGCAAATAACATACTATCTGGATGATCTGATGGAAGGGGAGAGATGTGTGTTTGAGCTGATGGAATTTAGATTGGAATAGTCCAATTTATATAGGCTCTAAGGAGTGGACCATTGCTAGGTGGCCATCAATGGTTCAGAACTGTGCATGTATTTACAATATTCTGCGAATGAGATGTTATCTAGAGGATCTGATGGAAGAGGAGAGATGTGTGTTTGAGTTGACGGAATTTGGATTGGAATGGTCCAATTTATATAGGCTCTAGGGAGTGGACTGTTGCTAGGTGGCCATCAATGGTTCAGAACGTTTGAAAAATGTTTTTGACCGTTGATAATTAATTTGAGCTGTTTCTGATCATCAAATCAGAAGATCTGACTGTTAGATCATCATGGCCTATCCGTTTTTGGACCGTTGTGGCTTTCAAGGCTACTAGCTATTTCAAAAAACGTCTAACCATTTCAGATTAATAATCTGACCGTTCTCAGTTGCCTATAAAGCCTTGTCTTATTTCAGCCCCATCACACCTAAGCTCATACTAGACCACTCTCACTGTCTGGCGAGGAAATGACCACTCTGCGACACAATGTGCACGTGCGAAGTGCAAAGTGCGTCAACTAGCGCCACACTGCCCACGCCCTCGTCCATGCCCGTGCCTTTGCCGGAGCTAGAGTGCGTGCATGTGTGCGTTCCACCGGAACATGCAACCCGAGCGTCACAATCTCCAAAGCTCTAAATAAGAATAATACACAAACATCCCCATATAAACCACAATTTTCTTCTTTTCATTTCTGATGTGAGACAAAAGCACACACCACACTTTTCAATTTGAAATTTTCAAAAAGCGTTTTGGCAGCAAAACGAAAATCCTGAAATTTTTTAAATATTGATTTTTCAAAAATCACAAATTTCAACAATCCCCCACTGATTTAAAAAAATAATAATAAATAAAAGAAAATATTTGCCAGAGATAAAGAACAGTTATTATGCATATAGAAAGATATCTTACGATTTGAGTATTTCCTTAGTGTAAGTATTTTAAAGTTATGTCAAAATTTCTGTTTACCACAGCATTGAACAAGTTATTCTTGAATGGCATAACCGAAAATAGTACACACATAATAACTTTTGCATTATGTATTCCTTTATATTACTTGCTTAGCACTTTTAATGGCCATATGCTTATCCTATTTAATGAGCGATCTCGAGAGAACTTTAACTCTTATGAGAAGTGACACCACTTCTACGTTCATATAGGTGTAATCTTTCTAGTGTTTCCGTTACTTAAAACACTTGTCCTATTTGAGTAGATTTCATTAAGAGTTCCAGGACTCAGCCCTTTTTGTTTGCAACAACCAGCACTTTCATCCTTGATGAGGCTATTTTTAAATTTAGTACTATAACTTTTCACTTATCAATGATTTTTTATTACCCATTGAACCCAATCTTTAGAGATTTTCTAAGTTTGGGTTGGGTTTCTATCACTGGTGGAACTTTGATTAAAAAGTTTCAACCACATCCCTCCAGATGTTGCCTTTACTACCTCTCTCATTATAGGTTTAGTAAAGGGATCAACTAAGTTATTGCTTAACTTCACAAATGAGATCGCAATGATTCTATCATGAATCAATTGCCTCATATAATCATGTTTCAAACTTATATGCCTGCACTTCCCATTATAGATATTGATGTAGGCTCTCGCTAGAGAGGCTTTACTGTCGCAATGAAGTGAAACAGCCGGTATAGGCTTTACAAAAAACAAGATTTCTAACAGAAGATCCCTTAACTACTCAGCCTCTTTGCCTATTGCAGCCAATGCTATGAACTCAGATTCCATTGTTGAGTGCATTATGAAAGTTTGTTTCTTAAATCTCTAAGATACAACTGCACCTCCTAAGGTGAATATCCACCCTGTAGTGGACTTGTTGTCCCCTACACTCGATATCTAACTTGTATCGATATCTCTTTCCAACACTATTGGAAATTCTGAGTAAAATAGTCGTAGTCTTTGGTTTCTTTTAGATAGCCTAGAACTCTATTTATGGCTTTCCCGTGTTTAACACTTAGATTATTAGTAAACCTACTTAGTTTACTTACAGCATGCGCTATATCTGGTCTTGTACATTGCATATCATACATAAGACTGCCTATAACACTAGCATACTCTAGTTGTGCAACTGCTCTTCCACTGTTTTCTTTCAATTTGATACTTGGATCAAATGAGGTTTTTGCCTCTTTGATTTTTAACTGGTTAAACTTGTTCAGTATTTTCTCAATATAATGAGACTGACATAATGCATAACCCCCACTATATTTTTTAACTTTAATATCTACTATTGTATCCACTTGTTCAAGATCCTTCATTTTAAAAACTGAAGAGAGAAACTTCTTTGTTATAGTTATACCTTCCATTTTATTACTGATTATTAACATATCATCTACATATAAACATATGATTACAATATAATCATTACACACTTTTTAATATATGCATTTATCAACAATGTTATGTGCAAAACCATAAGACAAAACTTTAGAATCAAATTTATTATGCCACTATTTTGGTACTTGTTTTAATCTATACAAAAACTTAATAAGTCTACATACTTTCCTTTCATTGCCTGGTAGAACAAACCCTTCTAGTTGCTTTATGTATATCTTCTTATCGAGGTCACTATTCAAGAATGTTGTCTTCACGTCCATTTGATGTATATGAAGATGATGTATGCTAGAGCGAATAAAATCCTAATTGATGTTATTCTATCCACTTGTGAATATATGTCAAAATAATCAATTCCTTTATTGAGACTTAAATATTATATAATTTTCCTCATTTACATCTTGGTTTTATGAACATGAATCAATTTAATGTTCTATTTTACTCATATATATGTTGCAAGGCGAATTTAAGAGCTTTGATTGAAAAAGGGTGCTAAAAAGCATAGATTTGATGCTTAAGAATCACTAAGGCAAGAGATGGATCTTAGGAGACCAAGATTGAAGAATTCACATGCCAAAGATCCAAGAAAACCAAGTGAGGAATGAAAAGAATCGAAGATTTTAAGTGAAGAATCATGAAATCGTCCTAAAAAAGTGTATTCTAAAGTTCTGAAGTCTATTTTGAGAAACTATGTAGCGAAAAATCTATTTTAAACAAACTTTGTAGCAAGAAGTCTATTTTGGAAAACTAACGTAAATTTGAGGCAGTTTCTAGAGTTTTCCAACTTTGTACGAAAATTAGAGTTTCCCACTTATAAATGGGGCTTCCTAGGGCATTCCTAAGCATCATTCAAGGTATCCCAAAGCAATAATTAGGATTTTTAAAGAGTTTTTAATTTTATTAAAGTTCTATAAGTTATTTTTTTAGATATTTTCTATTTGCATTTATTTCTTTCTTCTTATTTTTATTTCTACAATTTAATTATGTTTTTCTAAGTTCCTTCTAGCTCAAGCTAGTAGGAAAGCACATGGGTTTAATAATTCTTTAAATTATGATGATTGATTGTTTTAATGATAAGAAGAATGGTGTGTGCATGTTATCTATTGTTTATGTTTAGTTTTTTTATCCTCATGTTAGATCCATATGTTTCCATCATATGAGATCCACATTGATGGATAGACTTATCCTAAATCAATCAGATTTCCTAGATAGGAGAGGTTCTAAACCTGTTATATTTCTTTGATTTTTATTATCTTATTGATATTGAATTCTTAAAATCACTGATGCTTAAGAATATATATCAATGGTGCAAATCCATGATTTTCTAATCTTTTATATCATTTATTAAAATATTTAAACCGTTTTATTTTTCGATTCGGCTAACCATAGTGCTCAGATCCTAGTTGTGTTATCCAAGTCATCATGATTTTGGAACATTAACCCATGTGTGGAACTTTAAAGCTTGGGTGTTATTTTAATTCAGTTGAATTACATCCATTCAAAAATTCTAAAATCAAATCATTAGTTTAGTTTTTATTACTTAGTTTGTTTTGCATTTGATTTTCTCTTTCTCGCAATTCATCTCCCTGTGGGATCGACCCTTTATTTACGGGATATTACTTACGAACCTCTGCACTTTGAGGCAAGCAATCAAGTTTTTAGTATCGTTACTGGAGAGAGACTTAGATAGATCAGATCTATGTAAGATAGCTAAGGTAAGTTCTTTTCTATGGTAAGTTCTCTTTTAAACCCTCCAAATTTTCTATAGTTTTTTTTTTTCTTTGAAAGTAAATTCAGTTGGGTCTTTCAAGCACTAACTATGACATAAGGTTGCCCTGCTTGGGATTTTATCACCCAAGTTTTATGGTTGTCCTACAGTTGCTGTTTGATCACAAAGATCATCCGTTGAATCTATTTTCCAGATTAATATAGTTTAATTTCTGCATTAGTTTTATTTTTGTTGATTTTTTTTTGTGGTTTGAACCCTCATAGTCGGCCCTACTGCCTGTGTTGTTGATTTATTTTTGCTTTATGGATTTTGCTTTGTGGGCTAAACCCTCATGGTCGGCCCTGCCGCCTAGGTTGTTGATTTATTTTTGCTTTATGGACTAAACCCTCATGGTCGGCCCTGCCACCTGGGTTGTTAATTTATTTTTATTTTGTGGATTGAACCCTCATGATCGGCCCTGCCGCCTGGCTTGTTGATTTATTTTTACTTTGTGGATTGAACCCTCATGGTCAGCCCTGTCGCCTGGGTTGTTGATTAAGTTTTTATTTTTATTTTAAGTATCAAACTTGCTATTTGAATTAGTGGTATTTGTTGTGTGGTGTGGATGATTTATGTCCCGTTAGAGTAGGGATCAAAACAATCGACTCTCCTCCGAAGGCAGACTAGTTCCAGGCCTTAATCATTCACTTAGAAGAGGCACTCAATATCACTTGATTCCATGGCAGACCCAATTGATAATCTAAATCCAAATATGCCGGATCTAACTATAAATCAAAACAGAAAAAATCAACATAATCCTCTTCTGGAGGATGAAAATGAAGTTCATAGGAATGTGTTAAACTAACCATAGACTTTACTTGAACATTTACACCATGAGAGATCAACTTCACCATCTTGCATAGTGTTCCCTGCTCACATAGGGAACATTGATTTTAAACCAGGTGTGATTCAATTGATTCCTAAATTTCATGGCTTGGATTCTGAAAGCCCCTACTTGCACCTCCTCAAGGACTTTAAGGAAGTAATTGCAACGTTACGAGTAAACAATGGCAATAGGGATATACTTAAGCTTAGGTTATTCTCATTTTCTCTAAAGGATCAGGCCAAAGCATGGTTCAACTCTCTAAGACCTAATACCATCACTTCATGGCAAGCCTTAAGTAGACAGTTTTTGAAAAAGTTCTTTCCCGAGCACAAAACAAATGCACTAAAACAAAAAATCATGCCATTCTCCCAAAAGGGGAATGAACTATTTTTTCAAGCTTGGGAGCACTTCAAAGACCTTCTAATTACTTGTCCACATCATGGTTATGAACCATGGCACGTGATTGATGCGTTCCGGAAGGGGCTTACCATGGATACCCGTCAGTTCATAGAGATGATGTATGGTGGAACCTTTCTTAACAAGGATCATAATGAGGCTTAGGATTTTCTAGATATGTTAGCAGAGAAGACGCAAACATAGGATGTCTCTACTAAACTCGACCAAACTAGACCCATTCCTATAGAGAAAGCGGGGATGTATGTCCTAAGAGAGGAAGACGACCTTAATGCAAAATTCACTGCATTGGTTAGAAAGGTCAAAGCCTTGGAAATTAGGAAGGTTGATATGGTTAAAGGAAACACTTCCTTATGTAATTTTTATAGCATTTGTAGTGGTACAAACCATGACACAATGGATTGTCCAATAATCTCAATTGTACAAAATATCATGCATGAGTATGAGCAAGTAAATGTTATAAATAACTACTAAAGGTCAGTTATGCAACCAATGGGAAACACGTATAATCCAAATTGGCGTAACCATTCTAATCTTAGTTGGAGGAACGGACCACAAATTAATACGCCCAATGCACCTCAAATGCCTCCACAAAACAACTTCTTTGGGGCACCTAACAATGCACCATATGTGCCCCCGCCAAAGCGATCATCTATGAAGGATGCATTGATCGCATTCATGAACTCTCAAGTTCAAATGAACTAGTCTCTAATCCAATCAAATCAGGAATTAAAGACGATCATGGCTAGGATTAAGACTCAACTAAATGCTAGGGAAAAAGGCATTCTTCCTTCTCAACCTGTGTCAAACCTTAGAAACACACATTTCATTGAAGACTCAAATCCAAGTGAGCTACATCATGAACAAGCTAAGGCCATCATTACCTTGAGAAGTGGAAAAGAGGTCGATAACAAGATAATGCAACTGGTAGAAATACCGGAGGATGAGCCATTATCTCAAGAGAATGATGAACCGGCTATGGTTTAAGAGCTGCAACAACAAAAGGATAAAGAGACTAAGTTGTATAAGCCTCCAGTTTTGTTCCCATCTAGACTTCAGAATTCAATTGTCCCTATGAAATATCAAGAGGTGTTGGATGTGCTCCAAAAGGTTACTGTCAATATTCCTTTGCTTTATGTCATTAGAAAATTTTCATCATATCTTAAATATCTCAAGGATTTGTGCACTATAAAGAGAAAATTAAATGTGCACAAAAAGGCATTTCTTACTGAGAAAGTGAGCACTATCATTCAACAAAGGGTCGTACCCAAATACAAAGATCCGGGAAGTCCCACTATTCCTTGTATTATTGGAAATTTTCAAATTAAGCATGCTTTTCTAGATTTGGGTGCAAGTGTCAACTTAGTACCTTATTCGGTTTATAAACAAATGGGGTTAGGAGAGCTTAAACCAACCATGATTACATTCCAACTCGCTGACCGCTCCATTAAGGCACCAAGGAAAATTTTAGAGGACGTGCTAGTCTAAGTGGAGAAATTCTACTTCCCCATGAATTTTATTGTACTAGACACTGAACCATGTATAAATGCTAGCACTCAAGTTCCCATCATTTTAAGCCGCTCATTCCTAGCAACTTCAAATGCAATCATAAATTGCAGGAATGGAATGATGAACTTGTCATTTGGTAACATGACTGTAGAGCTAAATATTTTCAATTTATGTAAACAGTCCATTGATAATAATGAGATCCATGACCTAAATTTCATAGACTGCTTGATAGAAGAAGAGGAATTGGAACCTAATCTGAATGAGGAATTGATTCAAGTCATTGGGGACTTGAAAAATTCTGATTTAGAAAAAGTGCTTGCTTAAATTTGTGATGATAATGAGAGCACTACGACCCAGGACATTGGTATGTACCAATGGAGACCGCGTACTCAAATCCTATCTATCGAGGACTCGCGACCTTTGCCATCACCAACCAATGTTCCAAAACTTGATTTAAAATCACTACCAAATGGGCTTAACTATGTATACTTAGGTGAAAATAAAACTTATCTTGTGGTGATCTCTTCATTTTTAGACAAGGATCAAGAGATTAA
The DNA here is from genome assembly GCF_029962835.1 of Magnolia sinica. Classification (NCBI taxonomy): domain Eukaryota; kingdom Viridiplantae; phylum Streptophyta; class Magnoliopsida; order Magnoliales; family Magnoliaceae; genus Magnolia; species Magnolia sinica. The sequence continues at coordinate 31,752,636 of NC_080580.1, forward strand.
ATTGTTGAATGTTCTAAGGGACTACAAATGAGCCTTGGGCTAGACCATTTCTGACATCAAGGGTATAAGCCCTTCCATATGCACCCATCAGATCTACCTCGATGAGGATGTCAAACCAATTAGATAACCTCAAAGGCGTCTCAATCCAAACATGATGGAAGTTGTGAAAAATGAGGTGATTAAATTGTTGGATGTGGGAATCATCTACCCAATATCTGATAGTGTTTTGGGTGAGTCCAACTCAAGTAATCCCAAAGAAATCTGGAATAACTATCGTGCAAAAGTCTAATAATGAACTCATACCAACACATGTCACTACTGGTTGACGTGTTTGCATTGACTATGGAAAATTAAACCAGGTCATAAAGAAGGACCATTTCCCTCTACCATTCATTGATCAAGTTTTAGATAGGGTAGCAGATTACTCCTTCTATAGTTTTCTTGATGGATATTCTGGATATAACCAAATAGAGATAGCCCTGGAAGACCAAGAGAAAATCACGTTCACTTGTCCATTTGGCACGTTTGCTTTCAAACGGATGCCATTTGGATTGTGTAAGGCCCCAGCAACTTTCCAATGGTGTATGTTAAGTATTTTTTCAAATATGGTTGAGAAGTTTCTTGATGTTTTCATGGACGACTTCTCTGTATTTGGGAGTAGTTTTGAGGAATGCCTCGACAATTTATCTCTTGTCTTATCTAGGTATAAAGAGAAGCACCTTGTCTTAAATTAGAAGAAATGTCATTTCATGATTTAAAAAGGAATTATTTTGGGCCATGTTATCTCCAAAAATGGAATCGTGGTAGGTCGCTCAAAACTCGACATTATTGGTAATCTACCTATCCCCTGAACTATTAGAGATATTAGATCACTTTTAGGGCATGCTGGTTTTTATAGAAGATTCATCAAGGACTTTTTTGCCATTACTAGACCCTTGACTAATCTTCTTCAAAAGGATGTCTTATTTAAGTGGATAGATGAGTGTGCAAGTGCCTTTAATCAAATTAAATCATCCCTTACCACTGCACCTATCATGCGTCCACCAGATTGGATACTTCCTTTTGAACTAATGTGCGATGCAAGTAATTATGTCATAGGAGCTGTTTTAGGCCAAAGGAAAGATAAATGGCCCTACGTTATTCACTATGCGAGTAGAACTCTAAACTCGGCCCAAGTGAACTACTCAACAATTGAAAAAGATTTACTGGCAGTAGTTTTTGCTTTGGATAAGTTTAGGTCCTACTTGCTTGGATCCAAAGTGTTCATTTTCACGGACCACTCAACTTTGAAATATTTGCTATATAAGAAGGATACAAAGTCGAGACTTTTGAGATCGATCCTCCTACTCCAAGAATTTGACTTAGAGATAAAGATAAGAAAAGAGTAGAAAACGTAATGGCCGATCAGCTTTCCAGATTGGTGTTAGATGATTCCACTGAGGAGATGCATATTCAGGACACTTTCCCTGATGAACAATTATTCACGATCTCTAAATTGTCTTGGTATGCGGATATAGTAAACTATCTTGTAATGGGAAAAATGTCATATCATTAAAAGTCACAAGATAAGAAGCGTTTTGAAACTGAGGTCAGGAACTTCTTCTGGGATGACCTGTATTTATATAAATATGAGACTGATCAAATTTTTAAATGTTGTGTCCCAGATGATGAAGTTCAGAGTGTTATTTCCTTTTGTCACATGAAAGCATGTGGTGGCCATTTTTCTACTAAGAAAACCACTGCAAAAATCATACAGTGTGATTTTTATTAGCCCACCATGTTTAAAGACACCCATACTTTCTATGTTGCTGTGATAGATGTCAAAAGTTGGGAAGAGTGTCCCGGCGCAACATAATGCCTTTATCCCCAATTTTACCATTAGAGATATTTGATTATTGAGATATTGATTTTATGGGCCCATTTTCATCTTCTTTTGGATTTATTTATATATTGGTTGGTGTGGATTATGTTTCAAAGTGGATTGAGGCAGTTCCGAGTAAGACCAATGACAACAAAGTGGTCATATGATTCCTAAAGGAAAATATTTTTTCTAGATTTGGAACTCCAAAGGCCATCATTTGTGATGGCAGGTCTCACTTTTGCAATAAGACATTTGAGGCTTTGATGAAGAAATATGGCATCAAGCATAAAGTGAGCACCCCATACCACCTACAAATGAGTGGGCAAGCTGAGATTTCTAATCGAGAAATCAAACACATTTTAGAGAAAACTATAAGTTCAGATAGGAAGGATTGGTCCCTTAGACTATCCGACGCTTTATGGGCTTATAGGAGTGCTTATAAGACCCCGATTGGAATGTCTCCATACAGATTGGTGTATGGGAAGGCTTGTCATTTGCCTGTAGAATTAGAACATAGAGTCTACTGGGTAATAAAGAAATTAAACTTTGATATGGATCAAGCAAGTGGACAAAGGAAATTAGAGTTGAATTAATTATAGGAGCTGAGGAGAGACTCATATGAAAATTCTAAAATCTACAAAGAGAGGACCAAAGCTTTTCATGAGAAAAATATTTTGAGGAAAAATTTTAAATCTTAGCAAAAGGTCCTATTGTACAATTCTCATCTCCAGTTCTTTCCGGAAAACTTAAGATCAAGATGGACAGGCCCCTTCATTGTGAAGAATGTTTATACCCATGGGGCTGTTAAAATTAAGAATCCACATAATAGCAATGTGTACAAGATTAATGGTAAGAGATTGAAGCCTTATGTGAAAAACTTTCATTTGGGAGAAGAGTCCTTCCCTTTTCATGAGCTAGAATATTCAAATTGATGCTCTAGTCTGACGAAGTATTTATGTAGGATTTGTATCATATTCAAATTTTTTTTTTAGTGTCACCTAGCAAGTGAGTTCTTCATGGTAGGTATTATCTACTCTTTCTTTTATTTTTATTGTTCTCTGCATTACATTATCATTATATTGGGGACAATGTAGATTTTAGGTTGGGGGGTGTGGATAGTCATCCATGCGAGGTTTAGTCATCAATATGAGGTTTTTATTTTTTTGAGTTTCAATTTTTATTTTTTTAGGTTTATAGGAAAAAAAGTTTCAACATTTTCAAAATAATATATACAAGATGTGAACATGATATTATGCAAATTCCAAAGGCAAAGTTAATACTTAGTCTAGGTCAGTAATCAGAATTCTGATAACTAAAAATTATAGACTTGAGTTCAATTATCTAATCACTAGTTTAAAGTGAGTTGTAATTTAATATACTGAATTCACAATACACCCTAGTTAACTAAGTGAGGAATATGATATGTGAAATAGAATAACAAATTTTGATTCAAATAAGGTTGAATGAACTAGTACTATTGATATATGCTTAAAAGAGAGAATATTGAAGGAAAAAAAAGTGATGGAAAAAAGAAAATTTTATTATAGAGCGTGAATGCAATGACCATAACAATCGTGTCAGTAATTCGAAGTAAGGATACCTAAGTATCCATTACTGTTACCATTACAAGTATGATACCTTATGTTATGATGCAAACCCAGTGGGAATCTTCATCTAAGGGTGGTCTATAATAATGAGGATATGATGATAAAAGAAGAAATGTCACGAAGAAAATGAGATAACTAGAAATTTCATATTCTTGGAATGATTGAAAGGAGTTCGGATAGAGAAAATGCATATTTCTCAAAGTTAGATTAGTGTCATGGAGCACCTAAGGATATTGGATCATAATTATTCTAAATTTTGATTAGGTCTCTGAACTCAAGGATGTAATGAATTAAGAAATTGAGATTCTAACTAACTTCAGACTTAGGGTAAGTATTGTTTTGTTTTGGAATTCATATAATGAATGGAGGCATAATTGTATAAATTTCTGAGTGTTAAACTATTTTTCATATTTTCAATGTTTGTGAGTAACATTTCTAGAAACCCTTACGAGATTTTAACTCATCCACTAGGGGAAACGTAGGGGTTTAAAGCTTGTTGCATATGCTAAATGCAATCGAGATTACCTACAAAAGTGGTGTAGTTAGAATTTTTTTTGTTTTAATTTTGTTTCTAAAATTAGTTTTTATTCTTATTTTTATTTTTCTCCGCTTATTTTTCTCTGGACTAACCAAATGCTGGTTGGGGTGTGTTAAGACTCAAATATTGTATAATTTTCCTCATTTACATCTTGGTTTTATGAACATGAATCAGCTTAATGTTCTATTTTACTCATGTATGTGTTGCAAGGCGAAATTAAGAGCTTAGATTGAAAAAGAGTGTTAAAAAGTATGGATTTGATGCTTAAGAATTACCAAGGTAAGGGATGGATCTTAGGAGACTAAGATTGAAGAATTCACATGCAAAATATCTAAGAAAACCAAGTGAGGAATGAAAAGAATCGAAGATTTAAAGTGAATAATCCTGAAATTGTCCTAAAAAAGTGTATTATAAAGTTTTAAAGTCTATTTTGGGAAACTGCGTAGTGGAAAATCTATTTAAAACAAACTGTGCAATGATAAGTCTATTTTGAAAAACTAATGTAAATTTGAGGCAGTTTCTAGAGTTTTCCAACTTTGTACGAAAATTGGAGTTCTCCACTTATAATAAGGCTTCCTAGGGCATTCCTAAGCATCATTCAAGGCATCCCAAAGCAAGAATTAGGGTTTTTAAAGAGTTTTTAATTTTATTAAAGTTCTATAAGTTATTTTTTTTAGATCTTTTCTATTTGCATTTATTTCTTTCTTCTTATTTTTTATTTTTACAATTTAATTATGTTTTTCTAAGTTCCCTCTAGCCCAAGCTAGAAGGGAAGCACATGGGTTTAATAATCCTTTAAGTTATGATGATTGATTGTTTTAATGATGAGAAGAATGGTATCACGCCCCAAACTCGGAAACCGGGCTCACAAAATCCCTGATCACCGAATCCGGTGCCGACAACCTCCATAGTACCCCATTCTCGGCTCCTAGCGTCCAAACGCTAGATTCTAATCCTGGGATCTTACAAGGAGGATTTTCCAGTGTACATTTAACTCATAATAAGCATAACGACAAGTATACCCAAATCACAAAGGCAACTCATCATCACATATCCACTAATATAAACATTTGAATACAATGCTGAAAGGGAAATACATATATCAAAATCAAAGCTCCAAAAGTCAGCTACATGCTCCAAGCTCCACGCTACTGCAACCTCTTGCCACCTGCACACATCTATCGTACATAAGCTTATAGAAAGCTTAGAGGGTGGTGAAAGTGTGTGCACAAGGTAAGTACCAAGTATTCAATACAATGTCATAATCATACAATGTCAGAAATACTGTCAAGATCATGAATCATACGATATCAGAGTAAGAGGATACATATTGGTAAGTCCACGGGTCATACAATATCAAAGTACGCAATGCAGATCACAATGAGCCAAATATCATATACTAAACCTCATCCAGGATATGCGATGAAAAAACATAGTAAGCCAATATACCATATGCCGCAGATGTAATGTAATATGTGGTACGAATGAAATGACCAAGCTGCAGTGTGAAGTCGGGATGATAATACGTGGTTTCGCAGGCTATGGGGCCTATCATAAAGGACTTCTATCCAAACCAGTCCCATACCTAAATTTGGATAGATAAACTCAATGTGGTAAGCTCTTGATCTCAGGTTAGTCGTGCGCCCCAACCAAAATTGTGGCTATTGCGAAAGTACACATAACAATTAGTTATGCGCTACCAGCCCGAGTAGATAGTGAATGAATGAATGAATGAATATAATGCTGAGTATGCAACTTCTGCTCCACAAATCAGTATTGTACATCTCTGGGATCATCACTAGGGTCTAGTACACTCTACGCCACATGCCGCCCCATCAAATGCACAACTGGGTATGTGGAAGAGACCTCACTATCCGCCTGCCAATATCAAGCCCGGCTTATTAATAGCAGACCCATTTCTCAAGTTGGTCAGGCTCAGCCTAGCATTGCCTACTCCCTCAGGCGGGTAAGGCCACACCCCCTCCCAGCCAACCACGACACAGTAGGAGACGAGACCTACTGGTATATGGCCCTCATGCGCTCAAATACATTCACTCGATCTAGACGCTGGGGCCTCCTCTGGTATTAAGAGGGTTTAGAGATTTTCATCCAGGGCCATCTATGGTGGCCCGATACTAGTAACAGACTTCTGATGTCCCTCTGCCCATCCACGATATGCCTGTAGAGGCTACGGCCCTGATGTCGCTAGGGCGTACAGTAATCATAGCACACAATGCAAGATGTATGAGTCATATCATCTAGTCATGCATCAAACTTGCGCATACCGCGCGCTCATGTGGACAACTCCTCCTGTCATGGAGTCCCATAATAATCTACCCAATGGCATGTGCTATGATCAATCACTTCTCATATCAAGCATACATATGATGCGCATGGGCATGAATCGTGAAGTTATACAAGCATGTTATAAGATGATGGTGTATTCCCCTCATATCATGGATGGGCCTAGAGGACATACTCATAACAAGAATAGGCCTCACAATGGGCCCAAGGGAAGGTCACAATGTGGACATCTAACCATCATTACCCACCAATGTGGACATTTAACCAACATCGCTCCCAAGCAGTGGCACACATAAAGCCAAACATAAAGTGGGCCCATGGCCTCACACAAAGGCCTAATATACATCGCAATGGGCCTCATACAAAGGCCTAATATACATTGCAATGGGCCTCATACAAGGGCTACATACACATCACTATCGGCCGCATCACATAGGCCTCGAATACCTCACAATGAGCCTCACTCTTGGGCCTTATATACACAACAGGTGGGCCCTACACATGGGCCTCATATACATCACACGGGCCACAACCCATGGGCCTAATGCACATCATAATGGACCTCATTAAATGAGGTACAAAAACATCATAATGGCCACGCCATATGGACCAGAAATACATCTCATTGGGCCTTACCAAATGGGCTGGAAATACATCACAAGGGGCTTTACCAAATGGGCTGAAAACACATCACAATGGGCCTCATCATATTGGCCGAAAATACATCACAATGGGCTTTACCAAATGGGTCACAAATACATCAAGATGGGCCTCAGGGATGGGCCGCTCCAATGGGCCTCATATACATCAAATTGGGTCGCATCATGTAGGCCTCAAACACATCGAATCAGGCCGTATCATGTGGGCCTCAAACACATCAAATCGGGCCGCATCATGTGGGCCTCAAACACATCAAATCGGGCCGCATCATGTGGGCCTCAAACACATCAAATCGGGCCGCATCATGTGCGCCTCAAATACATCAAATGGGTCGAATCATGTGGGCCTCAAACACATCACTATGGGCCTTGCCCATCGGCCACAGATTCAAGCAGGTGAGCTCCATCATATGGGCCTTAAATACAAGGCAGGTGGGCCCTATCACATGGGCCTCAAGTGGAATTGGACCACACAAAAAAAAAATCATTTCAATAGTTGTAGGTGTAACATATGTATCACTGTACACTATCATTCCATAGGGCACATGGCCCACTAATGATGATCAGCACTGTCCAAACATTGTCCAAGTGAATCAGCACCATCCAAACATTTCCCATGTAAATCAACACCATCCAAACATTGGACAACATCATCCAAACATATCCAGCACCATCCAGATCATCTGGACGGTGCAGATGAAACAAATACATCATGATGGGGTCCAATGGAGGGGCGGCCTGGTGAAACATTAGCCGAGCTGGCGTCCATGTCCAGCACCATCTAGATAGTGGACAACCAGGATAAAATACATATAACATGGTGTGGTGCCACGTGGTTGGCCCACCAGCGTCCAACTCTCGTCCATCAGGTGATGGACGGTTGGACATATCACATACATCATGCGGTGGGTCCCACCGTCAATGGACGGTGTGGATGAAAGGCCAGACAGCAGCAACAGCTGCTAGTATGAGGTAATCTAGCCAATCCGCTTCTGATCTAGGTGGGTCCCACGTGGGGCCCACCAGCATATATTGTATATTATAATATTATAATATTATTTATTATTATTATTATTATATTTTTTTTCTTTTTCTCTAAACATGCAGCGGCATCAATATAGCAGCCAAGCTACTTGTGGATGTAAAGATGCATGGTCAGGATGTTGCTGGCCCCACGTGTGGGCGCCACACACACACCAGCGGGCCCCACCAGCAAAACAGATGAACGGTGTGGTGTGCAAACACATGCATCACGGTGGCCTAGCACCATCCAGCTAATCCAGCATCGTCCAGAGGTCTGGACGGTGTGGATGAAACAAATACATCACGGTGGGTCCCACCCACACGTGCAGGGGTGGGCCACATCCTCTAGATGAATGGACGGTTTAGATAAAATAATGCATCATGGTGGAGTCCACCGTCCAGGCCAATGGACGGCTGGATGAAACCATACATCACGGTGGCCTACGGAGCTGCGTGCGATGCTCCAGCCAATCCACTTCCATTTTTTTTTAAAAAAGGGGCCCATGTGTGGGATGAATCCCCACCGTCCCAGCTGGTGCAACAGATGGACGGTTGATGCACACATAATCAGGTGGGCTCCACCGTCATCACAAAAAGATAGAGAGAGAGAGAGATCAGAGTAGCGGAGGGACCCCTATGGGTCCCTCTTTGATACAAATCGTACACCAAGATAGGTCCCACCATATGTGGGCCCTCAAGTCATCAAGCCACATAAATCAACATTAGAAAACACCCACTGATCATCTTCTTGGACTTCTTCTCCCACCGATGCGTCCTAGAGCTCCATGAAATGCATTTCAACGGTCGAGATGAAGCTTGGATGGTGGAGATGAGAGGTAGAAAGGTGGACCACACCAAGCTCTCTCATGCAGGTTGGGATGTGGGTTGCTTAAAGAATGAGAGAGAGAGGTTGCAAGAGAGAGAGGGATGGGGTGTGATGGGTGAGTGAGTGATGGGTGTACTTTATTATGAGAGAAAGTTGACTTTGGGGAGGGTGGTTGTACTTGGGGATGGGTGTGAGTGATGGGAGTGATGTGTAATTGATTGATGTGATGGATGGGATTGATATGATATGTCTCTTGGATTTTGTAAAGTGCAGCGTGTTCCTCGAATTAAAAGCGGGCCCACATCTCCTGGCCCGGGTATCGCTTCGGTACGCGAGACGCGGCATTGGAACCGCGGTGATGGTACGGTCGCACTGGTATAAGTCTCGAGTTGAGCCGACTCTAATATATGGGACACGACTTAGGATTGTGCGTAAATGCCGATAACAGATCGCGGGTCACCAGAATTTAACCGGGAGGACCATGGAAGCGTACGGAACAGTATGAGATAGGATAAGGGTCTCACAAATGGTGTATGCATGTTATCTATTGTTTATATTTAGTTTTTTTATCCTCATGTTAGATCCATATATTTTCATCATCTGAGATCCACATTGATGGATAGACTTATCCTCGATCAATCAAATTTCCTATATAGGAGAGGTTCTCAACCTGTTATATTTCTTTGATTTTCATTATCTCATTGATATTGAATTCTTAAAATCACTGATGCTTAAGAATATATATTAATGGTGCAAATCTATGATTTTCTAATCTTTTATATCATTTATTAAAATATTTAGACTGTTTTATTTTTCGATTAGGCTGACCATAGTGCTCAGATCCTAGTTGTGTTATCCAAGTCATCATGATTTTGGAACATTAACCTATGTGTGGAACTTTGAAGCTTGAGTGTTATTTTAATTCATTTGAATTACATCCATTCAAAAATCCCAAAATCAAATCATCAGTTTAGTTTTTATTACTTATTTTGTTTTGCATTTGATTTTCTCCTTCTCGCAATTAATCTCCCTGTGGCATCGACCCTATATTCACGGGATATTACTTACGAACCTCTACATTTGGAGGCAATCAATCATCCTTCTTTCTGTCAAAAACCCTTGACAACTAATATTGCCTTAAAGGTTTGAATTGTACCATCAGTGTAATATTTTTTCTTAAATGCCCACTTACATCATATGGGTTTAGAACCAGGAGGTAGATCCACCAGTTCCCATGTTTGGTTTGATATAATAGAATTCATTTCATCATTAATGGCCTCTTTTCAAAAAGTGGAGTCTCTTGAAGTCATAGTTTTACTAAAGGTTGTAGGTTCATCTTCTATAGTTAAAACCATATGTACTTTCCTAATAACCTTCTCTCTATCACCCTCTACTAGATTAAAAGAGAGATGTTGACGGTCTATTTAATCAGTATCAAGACTCCTCTACGCTTGCTCTTTGACTCCTAGGAAGTTTACTTGGTGTTTCAACTTCTTGTTATGTTTATTATATAGTTTCATTAGGAGATTAAATCTCAGTATTCTTTTTCTCCATGAATAAAGAGTTCTCAAAGAACTCTACATCTCTAGAATTTATGATTACATTGGAGTCTAAGTCTAAAATTCTATAAGCCTTACTATTTTATGCATATCAGAAAAAGACGCACCTGATAGCTCTTGGTCCTAATTTAGTTCTTTTAGGTTCACGAGTTTTGCAATATGCAAGACACCCCCACACTCTAAGATACCTTATGTTTGAATTTCTTCCTTGTCATAATTCGTATGGAGAGGTCTTGTTTTTTTAGATAGGATTCTATTCAGAACATGACACGTAGCTAACAACGCTTCTCCCCATATGTTTAATGACAACTTTGCTTGTATTGGCATTGAGTTGACCATTTCAACTAATGTTCTATTTTTTCTCTCTACTACACCATTTTGTTGTGGTGTATAGGGTGCTATGCACTGGTGTACTATGCTGTGTTCCTCACAGTAAGTAGAAAATTCATTAGAAAAATATTATCATCCTCTGTCACTACAATGATTTTAATTTTTTTAACTAATTGATTTTTTACTTCAGATTTATAGATCTTGAATGCATTGAATGCTTCATCTTTTGATTTTAATAGATATATATATATATACATATCTTGAATAATCATATAAAAATGTTATTAAGTACCTCTCCCTCCTCGGGTAAGAATGTCATTTAGTTCATATATGTCAATATACACTAGGTCTAATATTTGAGATGATCCCTCAACACTTAGGAATGGTTTGTTAGTTATTTTAGACCGTATGCATACTTCACATTTATCATTGTCACTATCATTATTTGATATTAAGCCGTTCTTAGCCATGAGTTTTATGATACTATAGCCAATATGTGCTAGTCTACCATCCCACAACGTTACAGACTCAATTATGTAAGGAGAAGAATTCTTTTCATTCAACTAAAATTTGATCAGCTCATTACAAGCATAACCCGTACCCCAAAGTTTCTATTCTTGAATAAGATTAGCTTGCCAAACTCAAACACAACCCTTATCCTAGGTTTGCTTTAAAAATCCTATGAGACTAACTTTCTCTTTATGTTATGACATGCAGTACGTTGGTCGTGATTCCATTCTTTCCAGAGGTAAAGAGTAATTCCACGGTTTCTTTACCTACAACTTTCAATCGACCTTTATTTTCCATTTGAACCTGTTGACCATTGGTCACGTCTTCATAGGTTTTGAAGGCAGATCTATTGTTGCACACATGGACTGTGGCACCTATATCATACCACTAACCAAGGACTTTCTCTTGAACTAAGTTCACTTTTGTGACCATATCATTGTCTATTGCATTAGCCTCTTTCTTAGGCTTTTTGTGGTCCCTATAAACTTAGGCAAAATGTCCGGTCTTGCCACAGATATAGCAAGGACCCTTGGGTTTTCTGTTTTTCTTCTTTGAGGTTTTCTTAAATTTTCTTTATTCTTTATTAGGTTTTAAGGAATCATTTTCTCATAGTTGTTGTCCTGGGATGGTCTTTGTACTGCATTCACCTTGGATGAGGATGTACCATTTGCATCATCCTTTTTGTCTTAGTTACAAGATTCTTCTTCAATATGAAGATGCTTTTGGATTTGTTTCAGAGTGAATTCTTTGGATTTATGTAGTAGCTTTTTCTTGTATTTTTTTAGCTCAGAGGCAATTTGGCGATAATAGTTTCAACTTGAAATGATTCTAGCAGTTCTATTTTTAAAGCCTTTATCTCATTTACAATTAATTGTAATTCATGAATTTGGCCCAGCAGTGGCTTATTGTCTATCATCGTGAAGTCAAAATACCTGGCAATTAGGAATTTTTATGTACCTTCTTTTTCAACCTTGTACTTGTATTCTAGTGCGCTCTAGATTTCTTTCACTAATGTGGTCCTTGTGTACAGATCGCTCAACCGATCAAAAAGAGTGCTGAGAATATGGCCGAGACACAGCAGTTCGTCTTCTTGTCGCTTGATTCTTACAGCGATCTTTTATGGAGTGTTAGATCCGTCGTTTCAGGTAGAGGCTGGAGATTCGGGTCTAGGATGTAGAAAATCTTTAGCGTAGTTAGCAAGAATTTTAGCTTGTCCCGCCACCTAGTGAAATTTGTGCCGTCGAACCGATCCAATCTTTTCAAATCCTGGTTCATCATTTTGACTGATGCAACATTTTTGATATCCATTTTCACGCTTTAAGATTGTTCGAAAAAATGTATTGAATATACCGAAAATAAAAAAATAAAATAATGTTTAATTATTTCATTTCTCTAGGCTGAAACACATAAAATATACAATGTCCTTAAAGCGTGATTCGCCCCCTTAGCAATTGCTGATGAGTTATAGGCGAATTGCTTCCAAGATAAGATAAGCCGATCTGGATCCAACATGCAACAATCATGAAGGGTCCACTTAGGAACAATTCAACCTAGCAGATCTTCTGGCAGAATTAAACCATGGATGTGTTTACAATATTCTATGAAGGAGATACTATCTGGAGGATGTGATGTAAGGGGAGAGATGTGTGTTTGAGTTGATAGAATTTGGACCGGAATGGTCCAGTTTATATAGGCTCTGGGGAGTGGATTGTTGCTAGGTGGCCATCAATGGTTTAGAACATTTGAAAAACGTTTTTAACTGTTGATCATTAATTTGAGCCGTTTCTGGTCGTCGGATCGGAAGATCTAACCATTGGATCATCATGGCCTATCCGTTTTCAGACCGTTGTGGCTTTCAAGTGCAAAGTGGCTTTCAAGTGATGCAATGTGGCCTATCCACTACAGCCACATTGCCCACACCCGAGCGCGTGCGTGCATGCGGTCTAATGCTACGCACTGGAACATGCAACCTAAGCGTCACAATCTCCAAAGCTCCAAGTAAGAATACTACACAAACATCTATATATAAACCACGATTTTCTTCTTTTCATTTCTGATATGGGACAAAATCACACACTGTACTTTTCAATTTAAAATTTCCAAAAAGCATTTTGGAGGCAAAACAAAAATCCCAAAAAATTTTGAAAAATTTTGATTTTTCAAAAACCACAATTTTCAACATCTACTACACTATAATGGACAAGCATAAAGATAGGCAGATACAAGGTCCAAGCAGGACCAGCCATAAGAAACAATGGAGAGCAAATGTCCACCGTTGTAACCTTTGTGCAGCTATAGAAGCTTTGAATCCGGCTTATATTTGTGTTTTCACTTTTTGGTGAAAATAACCACATCCATGACTTAAATGTCATAAGCATCATAGTGGCTCGAGAGAAATTCCAGTAGTGAGATTTTTCATCCCCACTTGAGCATGTCGTGTGGATAGACTCATTTTTTAACCTCATCCTGACATAGCAACCAAAACTGATGGATGGACTGGATTTCTCACACACATTAGTGGGCCCCATAGAGCTTCTGTTTGTGGGGCTCTTATAGGGGAGCACAGGAAAGTCACATATCCATGGTAGTCCCACAAATGTTGTGGGTCCCATGTGCACGAAAAGACTAAAATAAAAATTAAGAATGCAGGAGCCAAAGGCCCTTTAGGTAGTACACCCAGTTGGATCTAACTAGACATGGACATGTTTTATCCCGTGACTTATTATATGGCTAGATGTGATTAAATTGGTTACTCATCATATCATTTTACACCAGGGCCTTGCACTTAAAAGAGTTTAAATATAGGTTTTTAATCGTTGAAGTTTTATTTTAATTATTAAATTTATTTTAAAGAAACTTGATAATGATTTAATGGCCCAAATTGTTGGGGGCCTTACACAAAACCTTAGGATCTAGCCTCCCAAAAATACCAGAATTATGGGATAATAAACTAATGAAAACAATCAAAGCATAAACCACACGACACAAGAGATTTTACGTGGAAAACTCTCAAAGAGGTAAAAACCACGAGACCTCGTCCAGATTAACAATCCACTATCAAGTAGAACGTTACAACCGATCACAAGCACACACCGCTTAGATCAAACCTTCTTCACTCACACAGGAGTGGATAAACAATAAGAGAATAAAAAGAAAATGGAGAGATCTCACCGATCACGAGGACGTAGAAGTGTTGAGACATGGACTCCCTTCCACAAGCTTCCTCTCTCTCTTCTCTCTCTCTCTCTCCCTCTCACCTTTGATAGCCCTAAAACCTTTAGCAAACCCATGCAAAGTTTTAGGAAACCCTCTTGCATTACCTAGAAAAGCCTTAGGCACCCCTATTTATAGTTTAGGCGACTCCCTTTCGCATCCCTTACGAAAGGGCCTCAGATTTTCGCAGTCTGCGCAAGATTTGGACTCAAATCTACATAGCCTTGACTCATCGAGTAGAGTCCTCAACTGGTTGAGACTGTTCACTTGATCGGTCAAGACAGACCCTCGACTGGTCGAGCACTGTTCACTGAGCTCGCTGGACTTTAAGTCGAGTAACCCTCGACTGGTCGAGCACTGTTCACTCGACTGGTCAAGTAGTCCACTCAACTGGTCGAACAGTGCAGTGAAACACTTCGATTTTCAACCGGCTACACTATCTCTCCTCTGAACTGAGGAGGAAAAATCCCATCAAATCTCTCCCTTTCTGACTCAGGAGGAATTCACCTTCTTCAAGCCAGTCCGGTTTCTACAAACCTCAAACTTGCCCTTGAGCAAAGGTTTAGTTATCATGTCTGACCCATTATCATCTGTGTAGACCTTCTTAAGCTGTAACACCTTCTGGTCCAAAGTATCCTTGATCCGGTGATACTAAATCTCTATGTACTCTGACTTGGAGTGCTAACTTAGATTCTTGCTCAAGTGTATAGCACTTTGACTATCACAATAGATCACGTGTTGCTCCTGCTTCAGGCTAAGTTCCTGTAGGAACCTCTTCATCCAAAGCATCTCTTTACATGCCTCTGTGACCGCAATGTACTCAGCCTCTGTCGTCGACAATGCTACGACCTTCTGTAGCTTGCTCTGCCAAGAGACCGCTCCCCCTGCAAACGTGAACATGAACCCTGATGTAGACTTCCTGGAGTCTATGTCACCTGCCATATCTGCATCTGTGTAGCCCTCTAACACAGGTTTTCCGTCACTATAGCATAGGCTCAACCTGGATAAGCCTCTTAGATACCGCAGTATCCATTTCACCGCTGCCCAATGCTCTTTGCCAGGATTGGCAAGATACCAGCTGACAACACCAACTGCATATGCTATGTCTGGGCGTGTACACACCATAACATACATCAAACTTCCTACTGCTAATGCGTAGGGTATCTTCTACATCTCATCCACCTCTACCTTCATCTTAGGACACTGCCTGTCGCTCAATCTAAAGTGACCATCCAGTGAAGTACCGACCCGCTTCGCTGCATTAATATTGAACCGCTCTAGAACTTTCTCAATATACCACTCTTGTAATAGCCAAAGTTTCCTACTACTTCTATCAGGGGTTATCTCCATTTTTAGGATCTATTTACCTGGGCTCAAGCTTTCATCGCAAACGACTTGCCCAACTCCTGTTTCAGCCTTTCGATCTTCTTGATGTCTTTTCTCATGATGAGCATGTCATCAATGTATAACAGTAGAACTAAGAAATCACCATATGAGAACTTGTGCGTGAACACACAGTGGTCCAACTCCGTTTTGTCATACCCATGCTTTAACATGAATGAGTTGAACTTCTTATACCATTGTCGTGGAGCTTGTTTCAGCCCATACAAGCTCTTCCTTAGCCTACACACCATATGCTCCTTATTCTTGACTTTGAACCCCTCTGGTTGGTGCATATAGATCTCTTCTTCCAGGTCACCATGGAGAAAGGTAGTTTTAACATCTAACTGCTCTATCTCTAGATCCATGCTAGCTGCCAACCCAAACAACACCCGTATAGATGTCATCTTCACCACTGGTGAGAATATCTCTTCGAAGTCTATGCCTTTCCTCTGACCAAACCCTTTCACCACAAGCCTGGCCTTGAACCTTGTCTATGAATTCTTCTGCTCAATCTTCTTTCTAAACACCTACTTGTTGCTCAGAGCTTTCTTATCCTTAAGCAATTTCACCATATCATAAGTGTGGTTTTTATGTAAGGATTTCATCTCCTCTTGCATAGCTTTAAACCACTCCCCCTTATGTTCGTCGGCTAGGGCCTCAGAATAATATTCTGGCTCTCCCCCATCAGTGAGCATAATGTACTCAAGTGGCGAGTACCTCTTGGACGGTTGTCTTTCCCTAGATGACCTCCTCACCTGTGGCTCAACAGGTGGATCAAGTGGGGGTTGGTCCCCCGGTCAATCTTTTGTAGGAAATTCCTCATCCTCTGCACCTTGCTGTACTCCCCATCATCATGCACCACAGGAGGAATAACCGGATCCATGTCCTCTAGCTCACCTAAACTAGACTGATTCTTCTCTGGCTTACCAATGTCTTCTATACACTGATCTTCAAAGAAAACCACATCTCTGCTCCTGACGAGCTTCTTCTCAGTTGGATCCCACAATTTGTAACTGAACTTTTTATCACCGTACCCCAAGAACACACACTACCTGATCTTCATATCGAGTTTAGACCTCTCGTCGTTTGGTACGTGAACGGATGTCTTGCATCCAAACACCCTGATATGACTGTAAGATGGATCTTGTGCAGTCCACACCTTCTCGGGTACTTCTCCATTCAACGGGGCTGATGGAGACCTATTTATTAGATACACTGTTGTGTGCATTGCTTCTCCCCAGAACGTCTTGGGCAACTTTGCATGAGATAACATGCATCTGATTCTCTCAACAATGGTGCAATTCATTCGTTCAGCTACACCATTATGCTAAGGGGTTTTAGGAACCGTCTATTCATGCCGTATACCCAGGGACTTACAATACTCATGGAAGTCACCGACGTATTCACCACCATTGTCAATGCGGATGCACTTAAATAATTTACTTATCTCTCTCTCGACCATATCATGAAACAATTTAAACACACCAAAGACGTCATCCTTGGATTTCAAAGCATAAACCCAAACCCTCCTATATGCATCATCTATAAAAGTAACAAAATACAATGCCCCACCCAAGGTTTTTGTCCTCATAGGACCACAAACATAAGAATAAACCAAATCTAATGCATGCACTTTATTAACATGAGAATCAGATTTAATATATGAAACTTTATGTTGTTTCTCTGATAAATAATCAAGACAGGTTTTGAGAGGTATACTGTCATGTCTGGAAGGAGCCACTTCCTCGCTAGTAGCTGAAGCCCTTTTTCACTCATGTGGCCTAGACGCCTGTGCCACATGTCAATAGTTGAATTTTTCACTCCGTTCAATCTACCCTTACACACACTGACACTTGCCTTGTACAGGGTGCAACACTTCTTCCCTCTGGCCGCGATCAATGAACCCTTGATGAGCTTCCAGC
This sequence comes from Magnolia sinica, assembly GCF_029962835.1. Lineage (NCBI taxonomy): Eukaryota > Viridiplantae > Streptophyta > Magnoliopsida > Magnoliales > Magnoliaceae > Magnolia > Magnolia sinica. Next base: position 31,770,371 of record NC_080580.1, read on the forward strand.
ACCCACCAACAAATCAACTTTCATAGCCATTGTCGACATCAAGTTGAGGTGAAGGTCTGGGATAGGCCTCACAACCCTGAGAACCAATGTGCAACCCACATCGGTCTTCACATAAATATCACCGACCCTTACGATCTTCGATATGTCAGAATTTTCTAAGTTTACGGTCCCATAGTCACCTGACTTGTAGCTTGTGAAGAAATCCCTACATGAAGTTGCATGAAACGAGGCTAAGGAGTCTATCACCCAGTCGGTGTCCTAACTCATAGCCGTGAGACATACATCGTGATCTGCTGAAAGAATAACTACAACGTCACCATCTGAAGTGACTGTAGTGGAATATGATTCATCTTCCTTCTCCTTTCCTTCTCCTTTCTTAACGTTCTTATTCTTACGACATTCATGCTTATAATGCCCCTTATTGCCACAATTCGAGCATTCAACATCCTTCCTGGTACTCTACTTGCCTCTTGATTTATCTAGAGCCTTCTCGCCCTTTCTGTTTTTTCCTCTCCCCCATTCTTGTCACAAGGGATTCTTGCTGAGTAGACCCTTAAGACTTCCTCCTCGTCTCCTCATTGAAGAGATAGCTAGTTACATGTTCCATTGATACCTTTCCGTTTGGCACGAAATTACTTAAAGACACCACCAATGTCTCCCAACTATCAGGGAATGAGCTAAGCAATAGCAAAGCCTGTAATTCATCATCCAGGACCATCTTCATAGCGGAGAACTGGTTCATTATATTGCTGACCTCATTCATGTGCTCAGCCACAGAACCACCATCTTTGAACTTGAGATTCACAAGTCATCGTATCAGGAAAATTTTATTGTCGGCTGTCTTCCTCTCATACGACCCTTTCAATTCTAGCCATAGGCTAGCGGCTGAGGTCTCCATAAACACATGGTGGAACACGGAATCATCCAACCATTGTCTAATAAACCCCACTGCCTTCCGGTCCAACTTCTTCCAATCATCATCAAACATATCCTTGGATTTTACTGATATGCCTAAAATAGAAAAATACAAGTCCTTACAATAAAGCAAGTCCTCCATCTTAGCCTTCCATATGGTCCAGTTAAAACCATTGAGGCTAATCATCCTTGATGAGCCACCTTCCATAATTTAGAATCGATCCCACTCTGTTCAATGAACATTGCTTTGATACCACTTTGTTGGGGGCCTTGCACAAAACCTTAAGATTTAGCCTCCTAAAAAAACCAGAATTATGGGATAATAAAGCAATGAAATAAATCAAAGCATAAACCACATGACACAAGAGATTTTATATGGAAAACCCTCAAAGAGGTAAAAACCACGGGACATCGTCCAGATCAACAATCCACTATCAAGTAGAAAGTTACAACCGATCACAAGCACACACCGCTTAGATCAAACCTTCTTCACTCATGCAGGAGTTGATAAATAATAAGAGAATAAAAAGAAAACGGAGAGATCTCACCGATCACGAGGACGTAGAAGCACTGAGACGTCGACTCCCTTTCACGAACTTCCTCTCTCTTTTCTCTCTCTCTCTCTCTCTCTCTCACCTTTGATAGCCCTAAACCCTTTGGTAAACCCTTGCAAAGCTTTAAGAAACTCTCTTGTATTACCTAAAAAAATCCTGAACACCCCTATTTATAGTTTAGGCAACTCCCTTTCGCACCCCTTGCGAAAGGGCCTCAGATTTCCGCAGTCTGCGCAAGATCCGGACTCAAATTTGCGTAGCCTCGACAAGTCGAGTAGAGTCCTCGACTGGTCGAGACTGTTCACTCGACTGGTTGAAACAAGCCCTCGATTGGTCGAGCATTGTTCACTGAGGTCGCTGGACTTTGAGTTGAGTGACCCTCGACTGGTCGAGCACTGTTCACTCGATTGGTCGAACAGCACGGTGAAACACTCCGATTTTCAACCGGCTGCACTATCTCTCCTCTGAACTGAGGAGGAAAAACCCCATCACAAATTTGATACTTTACTTCTTAATCATGCTGAGATTTAGATTCGTGGTAAATAACCATGATAGTATTGGATCATGAATACATTCATCTATGCATGAGACAGATCAACAAACTTCCTTTACAATAGGATAAAAAGAAATTCCTAGGTGGTAGTGCACAATATCTTAATAAACACTTGAAACTCTACATCCTCCTTATAAATTAGATCCCGTATAACAAAAGAGGCAACCAAGGAGCCTGGGATGTCCCACTAGCTTGGGCCTTACTAAGAGAGATAAAGATAGAGAGAGAGTGCATCATCCATCCCGTCTTCTCCTTCCAGAGAGAGAGAGAGAGAGAGAGAGAGAGAGAGAGAGAGAGAGCATCATCCATCCCGTCTTCTCCTTCCATCTTCTCTTCTCCATTCACACACGTGGAACTAGGGTCCATCCTATCAATGGTGGGTTTCTCCTTCAGCCTCTATAAGATGAGCAAATGAACTCTTTTACCTCTTTCACCTTAGATAGGTTAAAGAGAGACCTTTTAATATAGAGGATGTGTATTGACAACTTTTTTACGGAAAAATTATGTGTGCAATTTGATCACGCCAAGACAAGATGTCAATCATTCATCTTTGATTTTTTATAATAAAAATACGATATTATCAAGATAGGTTCCTAGAAAATAGATTAATTAAGATGAATTTTGAAAATTTGTACTTTGTACTTTGATTCAAAGTTAAAAATCAAACAACACATGCCATCTTAAAACATATGTACTTAAAACATGTGTCCGAGATATGAGCTTTTCATTTGATTGGAAACGGTTCTAGATCTTCCATCTCAAAAATCAACCATTTATCTCTTGAGGCGGAAAACAATGTACAAAGTGAATTGCCTATTAAAATAATTATTTCTAGCTATCCATGTGGATGGGAGATCTAAGCGTTCCATCTAGGGAGAAATAGCGTAGGGACCCGAGACCTATGTCATCTTGTTCGCATCATCGTCACGGTTCCGACGACACGTCTTGTGTGTCCATCTGATATGTAGATCAAAAGTTGTGTACATTTCATTATATGACCCTTAATCATATTACTTTGGTAGAATGCATGTGGACCACTACCCTTGACACAAGTTCCAAGGTACACTACCCACACCATACAAAAGCTCCATATCTAATACCACCTATCTCACACACCACCAAGAAATCTATCCTAGCCTACAACATTGTAAACTCCTCCCATAGGCAATGATTGCCTTTCTTACAAAGCAATCATGATCTCTCTCTCTCTCTCTCTCTCTCTCTCTCTCTCTCCCCCTCATTCTCATTTTTTCCTCCATAGCTAGCAACCTTTCTCCCCAACGTCCCTTTCTTTCCAAATTCTCCAGCCCTCTAAACCCAAAAACCCCTCAAATCCCAGTATTAAAAATACATCTCAACCATCAAAATCTCCTCCTTGCTCCAAGATCTTCATAGTGTAGAAGTTTGAGAGTTAAATTTTATGTGGGTGACTATTCTTTTTGCTAATTTCCTTTCTATTCTTTAATCTCATTATTTCTTCATAAATGGATCATATGGCACCCACCAATCCATGGTGAGGATCCCATTTGATCCCATGGATGTGGCCCTTTGACCCATCCTACGTGCATGTCATATTTCATGATGGGTCATTCTCCATAGACCCCATCATGATGTATTTCATGATCTACTTCATCTCAAGGTTATCTAGACCTTTAAAATCATGTTGGGATGGCATCCCAATCATCTATTGTAGATATAGATCATGCATGTGATAGTTTTGTGATTGTAAGTGTAAATCAATGTAGATCCATGTGTGATTGATCTTGGGAGGGCCCATTAGTGGCGGAGCCCTACCCCATGGCTGGATTGTGTTTCTTCTCCATCTTTTCTTTATTGTCTTTATAGTAAATTTGATGTATGTGTGGCCCACTTGATGTGCCATGCAACCAAGCCCAAGTGGTTGGACGTCCAGGCCCAACCTTATTGCCTCATGTTGTTGGCATATTTTTGGACAGCCTTTGGGCTTGATTTTATGGATGATCTTGGAAGGGGCTTGGGTCTGAGAGTTGTGTGACCCATCTAGGTGGACCCCACTTTGAGAAAATGGTGATTTATTTCCCTTTTATTTGTCTTTTGGGCTAGTGCTGTCCATATTACTGGAATTTCTGTTATGTTGCAGGAATGTTTGGCATGAAGGCCTTATTTATGGAACCTTTCTCTTTGATTTCTTGGGTATTTCTTGAAGGAGTGGACCCCACTCTGAGGTGTGATGGATCACACCTCAGATTGTCCATACAAAAACACCTAAAAAGGGAGGCCCATAGGGGTGGGCGGTCCACCTTGCTGGACCGTCTAACCCAATGAATGGAGGGGAAAACACAAATTTCAGCTAGATTTTATAAGTGGTGGGCCACTTTTGTGGACCCCACCTTACTGTATTTTAAGGGAAAAATACTAATCACCCATCCCTCCCCTCCTAGATGAAGTTTGGGCTTATCTTATTGGATAAACATTGTATGGACAGCAACATTTTGCTCAGCAAAATTTCTAGATAGGCTGTAATTCTAAATTTAATTAAAATATTTTCAAGAATCTAAAATTTTAAAATTTTTTTAGAGGTGTGGGCTACCCATGTTAGGACCCACCAACCAATTTTTGGGGCGAACGAACCCATGTGCACACCGTGGCAAGGGCTGGACCGGCCCACCAGGCTAGGACGTCCAGGTTAAACAGATTTTCTGAACAGTCTGTTTTCTTTAAATTAATTAAAATACTTCTGCTATTCTAAAAATTCTAAAAATTTATAGAGAGGTGACCCACCCATGATAGTACCCACCTACCAAGTTTTGGGGTCAACGGACCCCTGTATAATTCGTGACATTGGCTGGACCGGCCCACCAGGCTGGGACGTCCAGCCATGGTTGGCCGTCCATCCTCCTTGTGAGCCCACCTTGATGTGTTGTGTATCCTCACCTTGTGATTTTTGTGCAATTAATTTTTAGGTAAGACCATTTATATCATGTATGGACCACCCTAGGATATTTATTTCATCCAGCAAGCCCATTTACTGGACCTCAGAAGGCCCAGGAAGTTGGGTGGGCTGAAATTCCAGCAAAGCCCAGTTTTCACTATACATTGTTAGGTGGTCTTGAATTGTAATTTTCCACCAGAATGGGGGTGCTATGTGTACACCCTATGCACGAATTTTTCTAAGATATTGGGCCCCCATTTATGCCTTTAGTCCCTTAAAAAATTGAGCTTAATAAATGCACTTTTAAGGCCCGCCACAGTTGGAATTTTATTGGGTTCATGAACATATATGGCTAATTGTTGGATTCTCTAGGCTCAGTTGGGCTGGAACTTTTAGATAGGCCCATTAGACCTTTGGGCCTATATTTCATACACTATTGTGACAGGTTTTATGGGCCAAAATACTCAAGTAGCTAGGCCCTTGGTTGCCCATTAAATTAACCCCATACTTAGGCCAAGATGTGAGGCCCAACTCACTAGTTTCAAATGTAAGAAATGCCCATATGGATGGAATAACGGGTTGCCCGTTAGGCCCACCACAATGGGTGTGCTCATGATCTCTATGGGTGGGCCCAAACCTTTCTAAAGGGCCCACCATGCTGCCTAAGTTTTAGGCTTAGTGTATGGCCCACTAGGCCATGGATTACTTAGGCCTTGGGCTTTGCCTTGTATACGTGTAGGTAGCGGGCTACCGTTTGGGACCCAGCTGAGGTTGGATGTCCTCCTTGGTGGCCCTAAGGTAGGCCCATTGGGTTCTTATAGGTAGTTGAAGGCCCACCTTGGGCCCTTGAATATGACCGCTTCTTCCTTGATTTTTAGGACCCTCTTAGCTTGTGAGCTACCCCAAAGTATTGGGCCCCCACTAGAGGACTTCTCCTTAACAGTACATATCTATGTATCTATACCTTGTCCCTCCTTGGGTAGGAGGAGTATGATCCACGTCATCATTGCCGAGTAGCTTACTTACACCATTATGACCCATATGCATCATATGCGTGAATGAATTGCATTGTGTGTGGTCATTGGGTTGACATGATAGAGGGATGGAGTTTCTCCCCTTGTGCAGATCGAGTGCTTGAAGCTAGTGCATGATCTGTGTGCTTGACTCATGCATTGGCATCGCATTTATGATGATTCTGCCCTTTCTTCATCAGGGCCTTGCCTCCACAGGGACATTCGTTGATGGTCGTATGTGTGGACACCCAAAATGTTACTTAAGTATATCGGGTGCATATGATGCCCATGGGTGAAATTCTTAAAACTTCCATAGTACCAAGGATCTGCCCCAACGCTGTAACCAATTGGAAACTATGAGCATACGAGGGCCTTATACCATTAGGTCGCGACTCCCACAGTTGTGTAGTTGATTGGGTAGGGGTGTGGCCTTACCCGCCTGAGAGAAAGAGGGCAATAGCTAGGCTGAGTTTGACCAGTTCGTGAATGGTTCCACTACCGTCGAGCCTTACTGGTGATTAGCTGACCAGGGGTGGGTAGTGAGGTCTCTTACACTCATTTGATTATTTGGGTCTGTAGAGCGGCAGTCATCCTGCAGTGTACTAGACCCGAGTGATTTCCTTATGATTGGAAGTGTACTTGATATGTGGATTGGATATGAGCACTAGCATCACTTCGCATTGCATTCGCATCGGCTACTTGATAAGCCTTAGTACAGTCCAGTACTCATTGCATTATATTCATGATAAGCCTTTGTAGGCTAGCGATATTATCATTGATCATGTTTCCCCTCCTGCATCTCTTATTATTCTTCTGTACACCATTGTCACATACTTCCACCACCCTCTAAGCTTTTATAAGCTTATGCACGATTGATGCATGTAGGAGATCCTAGGTCAGCATCATAGCGGCAGAGCTTGGATTAGAGTTGAGTCGAGGACCCCTAGTGTTGCAGATCTTCTTCCTCCTTTTACTATCAGATGTATTTCCTTTTTGCTATGTACTTGCAAAAGTTCAAATTTATAGTGGATTTTGTGATATGTCACTTTGTTATTGTCGAGATTTAATTGTTATGATCTTGGGTATGCTCTTATTGGAAATGGTTATACGGTTATGGAAATCCTCATTGTGGGATCCCAGGATCGGAACCTGCCTCAAGAGCCGAGAATGTGGTACTACGGAGGCTGTTGCGGCCAGAACCGGCTATCAGGTTTCTTGTGAGTCCGATTACAGAGTCTGGGGTGTGACACATTCATTTATACAGAGGGTAGCAAAAGATAAGTAAAGATAATTGTACCAAATGTCAGGGCTAATATCCAAAATATATAATCCAAAAGTTCCCTTATCTGGGGACTATACAACCATAACATAAACAAAATATACGGGATATAAAGCTATCAAAGAAAAGAGGTATCCAACTCCTGGTTGTGCTCGCAGTGCTCGACCACACTAGAAAAGAGCACTTTAACTCCCTGCTCTACAGTAGGCTCTAAGAGTGCACCCTCTTACACACTGTTATCCTACGCTACTCCTAAAGCATTTGTATATGTCAAATGGGAAGGCATCAATAGCCAACATAGTAAAGAAATACATCCAAGATTATGCACAAAATATATTAGCCAAGTAAGCTCTTTAAACAGAAGTAAATATTTTAACACATATGGTTCATACGTGATGCCAAGTATAGTTGTAAAAAGTAAACCCCAAACACTCATACAAATCATTGAAGGTTATACATATTTTTCTTGTATACCAATGAAATATAGCAACATGACATGTAATTTACAAGTCAAGACTTATTTAAATGCATCAATATATGAAATGCACATCCAGCCGTGAAGAGGACAGCCCATAACGAACTAACCAGTTAGTAAAATACTCCAATGTATGACCCATGCTGACTAACTACCCGGTAAAATTCATGCAAAAGGACAACCCATAGTGAACTAGTCACCTGGTAAAATACTCAAATATACTGCACATAGTGACTAGCCACCCGATAAAATTCATACAAAAGGACAAGGCATAGTAAACTAGTCAGGTGGTAAAATACTCTCAGGTACAACCCATATAGGCAAGCCACCTGATAAAATCCGCTTACAGTGGATTTGGGATATATTAGCCTAACCATCTTTATTCCAATTTATAAGTGATCCATTTATGATAAATCCTTTCGATTAGTGGCCCTTCCAAAATTGATAGCTACTTAATAGACCAAACGAACCTTTCCATAGAAAGTCTAATTCTGGACACATAAAGGGTTCAACCCAAAAGGGCCACTCAGGTAAAAAGTCCATTCAAGGACACAAATAAAGGGTTCATCCCGAAAATCCTCAAGGGACATAAATACATCAAAGATAGAATTCATCAAAAAGGTTTAAATAAATCTCATAAGGCAAGGCCACTAGTCCGAGGTTTGCTTCCATCAAGTTCATAAATATGGCAATCAGAATCATATAAACAATTCATATTGTTCATAAATTTTATAATTATAGTCTAATCACCTTGTTTCCATAATTATGAGCATATTATTAATCTAACATATATAATCTATAAGATAGCATGTTAGAATCAATATCTTATGGAATTATATAGAGGATTCACATCTAAACATAGATTACAAAGTTATAGACAATGTCCAAAAGTTCAAGCAATAGTACATCGCGTATACGGAAACTAATATTGAAATAAAATGTCAAAACAAGCTTGAAGGGTAGATCTTCACCTTTGGAATTGGGATTCTTAGATTACGAGCGCTCCAACCTCAATGCTTCAATCAGGGTGGGTCCTATGGCTAAAAATTAGGGCAATGCTTGAAACTCTAAGTTCAACCACGAATCTAGTGTCAATTATTTGGATTGTATTTTAATTAAATTCTAAATAATAGGGATAAGTGTTTTCCTACTTTAACTAGGTTGATTCCTAACGCAACCCAACCCAATTTTGAGGTCCATGGTGAAATTGAAAGCGTCCAATTAGGAAAAAATCGAACCATACACACAACTAGGGATAAAATCAGGTCATTATACTTTTAAATTGGATTTAGAAGTATGAGTTACAGAAATTTCACTCACCTATCTAACCAAGTCAACTCAACTCAATGGCTCGCTTGACCTTGAACTTGGACCTCGCATGCGATTGGGTAGCTTCCAATTGCCATCCAGAACTTCAGAACCCAACATGCATGCACCAGATAGGGGGTTTACACAGCATACATGCACCTATCGAAGGGCACGCAACGTGCATGCATTGATTGAAGGGCATGTAGCGTACATGTGCTAGTGGATTCAAGCTGCCAGCCCTCACACATCACGATCTAGCTCTCCTCATCTTTTTTAACCCTTGGAATTTGCTAAAATTGGCCACTAGGTGGCCCACAACGAAAGAAGTGGTAAGCCTGCTCTCTCTCTCTCTCTCTCTCTCTCTCTCTCTCTCTCTCTCTCTCTCTCTCTCTCTCTCTCTCTCTCTCTCTTCCCACTAGTTTGAGAATTGAAATAAATGGGCGAATGGGGTTTTTATAGGTTCAAATTTTAGGTTGGGGTTCACAAGTATATAGCATGCTGGTGTTTGTTGGTCGGACCGACGGAATCAACAGCTATGTCAGTCAAACCAATACAGCACAGATTTCATAAGTTTTCAGGTTTGTAGAATCGCTCGAACTGATAGGTCTATAGGTCAGACTGATAGAGTATCATCTCATCTCGTAAATTGAAATTTTCACTATTTTAGGGTTATAGGGTTTGATCTATATGTTCTATTGGTTAATCGTTTGAATTGAACATTCAATTAACATGGATTTCATCCGACCGAACATCGAGGTTCGAATGGAGGGCGATATGATAATTCCATGTCTCACAATTGCTATGGTTTGGTCTGTTTGTGTGCGAAGTCAAGTTTGAATTTCTAATATAAATATTACATTTACAAGTTCTGATGATTTTGAGTTTATACGTGTGTCATTACATATTTTAATCAAGGAATTCCTTGTAACACCTGAGTACATCCAATACCCGAATATTGGTGGGCTAGGGTGTTATAATCTACCCCCTTAAAATAATTTCATCCTCCAAATATTCTAATGTTTCTATCATAAAACTAAACAAAGACATTCTAACCCATAATGCATAAGCTTCCACCTATGCTCATCTTGGTAGGTTTATGCATGGGTGGACGTGTGTGTTCAACTTAAATAAAATCATTTTATTTACAATATAACCCCCCTTAAAATAATTTTCATTTTCAAGATTTTTTTGTTTACCTCCCTCACCATCGACACAATACTAATCAAACATAATCCCCTTGTCTATGTCTACGACATTTACAAAATGATTAAATGGGCAAGACATGCAACAAACTACTCTAATGCTTTTCCCTAAGGGCGTGTTTGGGCGGTGGGATGGGATTCAAAAAACATAATTATTAACCATGGTAGGGATTGTCCCTTGTTGCCATGGGATAAGATTAATGCCATGCTTCATTGGTAATACGGTGGTACATTGAATGGATATACCCACTATCATTGGAAATTACTGAGAATAACATAGATGTGTTATATCTAAACTGTTCATTTGTTTTGTAACCTCTTTTTATGGCATGTGCCTAAAAATGAGGTAGATCCAAAACTTATATGGCCCCAAAGAAGTTTTTAACGGTAAGTATTCAATCCCCGTTGCTTTCTATGGTGGGGTCCACTTGAGCTTTAGATTTACCTGATTTTTTGGCCGATGCTCTAAAATAATCTCAAAAAATGGGTGGACAGTGTGGATATAGCCCACACATCATGGTGGGACCTACACAACTTGCTAACATCGAGTGAAATTGGCACAGGACCCAATGCAATTTCATCTAATCTGATTCCAAGCTTTTCCATTTTTCCCAAGCATGGAGTGGAATTGGCACAGGACCCGATGAATCCCATCCCACGTAATCCCTTCTAATCCCACTGCCTAAACACGCCCTAAATCCAACAATTTTTGCATGTAAGACGGGTTTATAATGCTTGATTCAACATGTTTGGTGGGATCTCTCTAATGATGGGAGTAAGACGTTAAGCTCTTGACCCAACATTAAATCTTTTATAGCGTCTACTCCATGAATGTCTAGCACTCCTTGATATCAGTCAAGCAAGCTAAAATATCGATCGGAGGTTAGGCTGCAAACGACGATGCAGGTGGCGAAACTAGACTAGCCTTAAGTGGAGATGAAGGGTTTGGAGATACGGTACCTTGAAGTGCAGGAGGAGCCCATAGGGCAGCCTTCTGGGATGAGCAAGAGCCTGTTGAGGTGCAATTTCATTTTCTGAATGTTATCCGAGTTGGTCAATTTTATTAGGACAGGGTGCTTAGAAGTACTCAGAAAGTCACACTCCCGGGCCAATGTGCAGATGAGATGGCCAAAAGGTAGTGCCGATGTGTGGACAGAAGTCAAGACAGATACAATCTGGCGCGTAATCAGGGTAGGGAGCACAAGGGTTATTGCTGACTAACCCAATATAGAATATCCATGATGGAGTCAGGTCAGTGCGATTGCCCACTAGAGGAACATATTTGAGGTAAAGATGAGGTGCATGATGAGGAAATGAGCGGTCATCACGGATGCCCACAAGGCGTTTCATGGTACCATACAACATTTTAGGGGCCACATAGAAACCGAGTCCACTCCAATATTTAGGCTTCAGGAGCCAAGTCAGACTCAAGAGTGATAAATTAGGATGGAGGGAATCAATATCGCGATTAGGGCTTAAGTCACATGAGTGACTGCCCCATTATACTCCACATCGAAACTTGGGGGATCCAAACATGGCTCAAAATATTTAGAGAAGAATAGACAGACCAATGTCTGACATATGAGGGCCCCAATCAACAAAATGGGCTCCCATCCAATCTAAACTAGCATTTCTCTCACTGGAAATTCCCGAAGCAATCATCCAAGACTCTACTCTCACATGCAATGATGCGCTTTGAAAATCTTACTGATGATGCACTGAGGTCCTTTATTTCTTCATCGAGAGAAGACAATCATCCAAGAATCTATGCTCACATGGTTGCATGATGGGGGCGGTGGTTAACATGCCTTTGAACTCTGTGAAATATTTTTGGCATTCCTCGCTCAACTCAAAAGGGGTTTCCTTTTGAAAAAGGTTACATAAAGGACGAGATGAAGAAGTTAAAGTCCTTTATGAATCTTCAATAAAATCTGGCATGTCCTAAGAAGGATTGCAAATCGCGTATACTCTTGGATGGTGGTAGCTTAGAGATTAAGTTAATTTTGGCTTTGACCACCTCAATTCCATCGCGTATACTCTTCACATCTTTTCATCACCAATTTTAAGTGCTTAAGGCACTCGTTAAAAGAACAATTGAAAACAAAGAAATCATCCATGAAGACCTTTAAAAATTACCCACCATATTAGAAAAAATATTCAACATACATTGTTGAAATGTGACGGGAGCATTGCACGATCCGAACGGCATCCTTCGGTAAGTGAAAGTGCTAAAGGGACATGTAAATGTAGTCTTTTCTTGGTCCTCAAGGGCTATATCTATCTAGTCATAAATTGAGTATCCATCAAGGAAATAATAGTAGGAATGACCTGCTAACCTTTCCAAAAATTGATCAACAAAGGGCAAAGGAAAGTGGTTCTTCCTCATGACAATATTTAGCTTTCGGCAGTCAATGTAGATTTGCCAACCAGTGGTAACTCTAGTTGTCACAAGTTCATTGTTTGCATTGGCTATGATGGTAATTTCAGACTTCTTGAACACTACCTGAGTAGGAGTCACCCATTAGTTATCAGATATAAAGTAGATAATGCCCACATCCAAGAGCTCTAACACCTTCACCTAACCACATTTTCATGTTTGGATTTAAACGGCATTGTGGTTGTCTAGATATTTTCATGTTATTTTCGAGGTAGATGCCGTGAGTACAAATCAGGGGGTCAATTCCCTTAAGGTCTGCAATAGTCCATCCAAGAGCTCTCTTATACTCTTTGAGAGTAGAAATCAACTTACTCTCTTGCTCCTTATCTAAGGGGGAAGAAATCATCAATGGATATATATCTCATCTTGACCCAAATATGCATATTTTAGTCCAGCATGCAAGGATTTTAAGTTAAGCTTCGATGCCTTAACATTAGACGGTTAAAGGTAATGATTCAAATGAAGGCCTTCACTAGATAGTTTCAAGTACAAACATTGCATCAAGCAAGGCATCCATCGCATGAATCATATCATTATCAAGATTGGTGGAGTGGGCCAAGCACGCTTTTAAGGTGTCAGAGTACAAAGTTAGAAAAGACTTGTCTTCTATGAATGCATGAATGAATCAAATTAATTTTGTTGACCTCATCACCATCCTCTTATTGCTTGCACATATTAAACACATTTAGCTCAAGTGTCATATTCTGAAAAGACAACTTCGTTACAATTTTGTTAGTCAAACTAATAGAACACAGTTCTGGTCTGCTGATTTTTCTTACTTAGTTGGTCGAGCTGACAACAACAGTTGGCTGAACCAATAAAGCCTTAAAACCTTTCCCCTATTCTTCTAATTATCAATGGATGGCCCATAAGTAAGGATGTAGGGGTTGTCCTATCTTAGGGATGATATAAATCATCTAAAAGTGGGTTACTTAGGATGAAAGGGTTATGTTTTGCGGACAAAGGAGTGGACAACCTTCTTCTTAGGAACCTAAGTATAACTTCCAGATTCAATTGGCTACTCTAAAAGGTTCTAAGGGGTCTAGAATGTTATGCTCATACATTATTCAATTTCCCATTATCTAAAGTAGCCATTTCCACTGTTCTAGGGTTTAGGCCAATACGGAAGGATGGTTGTAGTGGATCTGAATCTGATACACTAACCTTCTACCTGTCTAAGGTAGAAAGATCATTATATCACTTCCTAATCCCAGTGAATTCTGGTCATCTACTCAATTAGGGCATTGAGTCCACTGGTAATCACCCAGGATTCAGAATTTGGATCAAACCACAAATACTTCTCTTAAAATTGGTTATGTAATTCCATGTTCCAAATCAATTTAGGCCCTTTGGGATCAGTTTTAGGGATTATGCTAGTCAGATCTAATGTACATCCCGATAGGTAGCATATTTCTCACCGAGCTTAAGTTTATTTCTAAGTTCGAATGGCCATCCCAACACCTTCAAGAGAGCATAAAATGTTGTCACCGGGATATTAGGTTTTCCTAATTCTAAGGGATTCATTCTCAAGTTCAATTCTCTAATCCTAAACATCCCAATATTAAGTCATTTAGGGTTGTATAAGTCTCATTTCGAAGGTTTGGTTATCTCAATACTCTGCTCTAATACCAACTCTTGTAATGCCATAGGCTCCCGCGGTCCTCCCCGTCGAATTTCGGTGACTTGCGATGCGTAGATAGCATTTGCATGCGACCTTAAGTGTCATCCTGTAATTTCGAGTCGGCTTGACCTAAGACCTATGTCATTGCGACCGCATCGTCGCTACGGTTCCAACACCCCATCTCGTATGACAATCCGAGATGTACATCAAAAGATGTAGGCTGCACTTTATTTGAACCTTGATCGCATTTGTGGGACCCACCTATGGCATGGCACGCCACCCTATGCATGCATGACATCATCATCCTCATAATTTCCTACCCACCTATGGCTAGTCTAGACCCCTAGCCACCTATAGCTAGTCTAGACCCCTAATCCCCTCCATTGCATTCATTATGACATGCATTTATTACTCTCTCTCTCTCTCTCTCCCTCCCTCTTTCTTTCTTATTTCCTAGCAAGAGAGAGAGCTCCCAACGGCCATTAAAGCTCTCCCTTTCCAACCATTTTGCAAGCTCTCCACCCCTAAATCCAACCCTTTAAAATCAATCTCAACCATTGAATTTTGTTCCTTTGGAACTCTAGATCACATTGGTAGAAGGAGTCCAAGATCTAAGGTGGGTGTCTCTATTTTTCTCTCTCTCTTTCCGTCTCTCTCTTTCACTTTTGTTGTGTGTGACGATGTGGCGGTGTGGCCCACCCGGATGTACCCCACTTGATGTATGTTTTATCCAACCGTTCAAACCATTTGGACCCTACCTTAGGGAGATGGGAAACACAAATATCAAGTTGGTCCAAATCAAGTGGGCCACGTCCACGTGTGACCCACCAGCCATCTCCATGGTTCCCACACGTGGGACCCAGCTTACTCAAATGTTGTATGCAAACCGTCCAGCGTCCCTGGACGCTGGACGTGTGTGAGAAGTGAAGAGTGAAGTGATATATAAAAAAAAAATGTGTGGATTTGATATAAAACAAAAACTT
Source organism: Magnolia sinica (assembly GCF_029962835.1). Classification (NCBI taxonomy): domain Eukaryota; kingdom Viridiplantae; phylum Streptophyta; class Magnoliopsida; order Magnoliales; family Magnoliaceae; genus Magnolia; species Magnolia sinica. The sequence continues at coordinate 31,785,622 of NC_080580.1, forward strand.
TGGAAGTACCACTCATACACGCCCTGCCTCAATGTATGAGTTTAATCTACGCCGTCCATCCTATCTCTTAGATCATTTTAAGCGTTAAGCCGAAAAATGAGGTTAATCCGACTCTCAAACGGGCCCTAACATAGCAAATAGTGTGTCTACCACTGAAATCCACCCTGTTGATTTGATGCACTAAAAATATAGTGAATATTGGACTTGTTTGGTCCGTCTCGAGCCATGGGATACAATGGGTGGTGTGGATCTACTTGATGCAGGCCCCACATGTGAAAAACCATGGAAAAATCAATTTTTCAAAAAAAAAAACTAAAAATAGGTATGCAGCACCTGCAGCCGCTGACAACACAACAGGCGCAGCAGACGCTGGGACGGTCCCTGGCCGACTGTGGGACCCCAGAAGTGAGCCCCACCGTGATGTGTTTTGAGAATCCACACCGTCCATTCTATAGGCCCCTATGGCAGTGGGCCTTCCTCCAAATATCGGCCCCATCTAAGGCTCAGATGGCCCACATCATAGGAAACAACGGTATTGTATGGCTGCCATTGAACCATTTTTTTTTGGGTTCACAGAAGTTTTGGGTGTGTGTTTTCCACTTCATTCCAGGTCCGTATGACCTTATCAATGGGTTGGACAAATAAGCATTTCGGTGGGCCCCACATGGGACCCACAGTGATGTACGTGTTTTATTCCTACCGTCCAAGCGGACGGTGGAACTCATGTAAATGCAAGCGTTTTATTAACGCCATCCAGCGGCAGCTGGACGACTAGTGGACCCCATCTGGCGTATGTGTTTATCCACGCCACCGTCCACACCTGGACGGTGGGACCACCCCACGTGTGGGGCTGATGTGAGTGCGTGTGTGTATTTATATATATATATATTATATTGTATATATTACATATATTATATATATAGGTTTTATATTATATTATATAATATATACATGATGGTAGGCCTTCATGGGACCCACCATAGTGCGTGTGTCGTATCTAAGCTGTCCATCCATTTTGAAAGCTCATTTCATGGCGTGAGCTAAATAATGAGTCAGATCCATAGCTCATGTGGACCCCACCCTTGATGCATATGTTGCATCCAAACCATCCAACCACTTGGCAAGCTTGTCTTAACAGGCTTGAGACTAAAAATAAGTCAGATCTAAAGTTCAAGTGGACCCCACCATTTAAGGTAGTGGGCAACAACGTCCACCGTTCATAATTTCTAAGGGCCATGGGAGTTTCCTATTAAACTGATATTTGTTCCACTTCATCTATCATTACGTTAATTTATGAACATGTTGGATGGGAAACATATGTTATGGTGGGCCTTGGGAACTTAAATGGTGGAAATCATTATCACCACTTTTATTTAGGTGTGGCCCATGTGATATACATGGGGGCAATTGGTGTGGCCCATTTGATGTACGTATGACCATGTGAGAAGGCCCACTTTGATGTATTTTGTGGCCCATTTGTCGGGCCCACTTTGATGTATTTTATGGTCCATTCGAGATGCCCACCTTTATGCATGCATTCTATATTCACATCGTCCAGCAGCTACTGGACGGTGGGGCCCTCCTTATTATATGTTATTATATGTGTTGAATAAGCATACCGTCCATATGCTGTGTGGGCCAGCATGACGTATTTATTTATCCTCACCGCCCAATCTCTGGCCGTGGGATGTGGAACCCATGTGACATATGAATTTCATTCCATGTAGTCCATCTGTGCGAGGCCCACCTTAATGCATCCGTTGTACACATGGATTCCACATAATATATATGTTTTTATATCCATACTGTCCAACTATTTGGATGGGATGCACCATGATGTATTTTTATCCACGCCATCCAGGGCAGGTACCCCATTATGATATATATCGGGTCCATGGGTTGAGGCCCATTAAGATGTATTTAAGCCCAATTGGTATGGCCCATTGTAATGTATTTGGAACCCGAGCAGAGCCCACCTCATATGTTCCGCCCTAACCGTCCTGACTATAGGGCCACCTCGATGTATGATCCACACCATCCGTGGGACGTGTGACCCACTAGATGTATGCATTCTATATCCACACTAACCATCTAGTGGGGCCTATCTGCTGCATGCACAGGCCTACCTATTGTGCATTTGTGCGGCCCATTGAGGCAACCCACTTGGTATGTATGAGGCCCATTAGTGCGGCCCATTGATGCAAGCCCATTGTGATATGTATTGGGCCCATGACGCGTGGCCCATTTGATGTGTTCAAGGCTTAGATACGTGGCCCATTTGATGCGTATAAGGCCCATGTGTAGGGCCCACTTGTTATGTATTTGAGGCCCATGGCAGGGCCCGCCTGAGGTGTATATAAGGCCCATTAATGTGGCCCACTTGTATTTGAGGCCCACGGGTTGCGGCCCATGGGTCGTGGCCCATTGTGATATATACTCGGCCCATACGTCGTGGGCCATTGAGATGTGTTTCCGACCCATTTAGTGAGGCCATTGTGAAATATTCTCACTCATGTGATGAGGCCCATCGAGATGTATTTCTGGCTCATTGATGCGACCCACCGTGATATGCATATTAGGCTAATGGTGTGGTAGGCCCACGTGCTGCGTGTGTAAGGCCCACTTGTGATGATTATTTGAGGCCACCTGTTGGATATTTGAGCTCACCTTATGTTTGACTCTACATGGGCCACTACTTGGGAGCAATGTTAGTTAAATGTCCACTTTGATGGGCAATGATGGTTGAATGTTCATATTATGACCTTCCCATAGGCCATGTTCGACCAATCAACGAGGCTGAGTATTGATCGATTCTGATTGACATGACTGAATTGCCGATTCTGATTATCGACTACCGATTATGATTGTTGTGGTCGATTGGCCGATTATCGATCTAGGCCCATCATGGTGGCCGATTGTGGATTCCGATGGTGATGTATATTCCCGTAGGTTGAGGCCCAATATGATGTATAAAGGCCCATGGACGTGGCCCATTGTGATGTATATGTAGCCTGTACGAAGCCCATTGTGTTGTGTTTGAGGGCTAGGTTATGGAGCCATTGTGATGTATGTTAGGCTCATGTGAAAGGCTCATCGTGATATGTATTAAGCTCTTGAGTAAAGCCCATGATGTTCTATATTTGGCCCTTGTGTGAGGTCATGTGTCCACTATATGTTAGGATCTATGATGGCCATCCCTTGGGGGCAATGTTGGTTAAATATCCACATTGTCGAGGTTGATTATTGATGCCGATTATTGATACTGATTATGAGTATGTGACAGCATAGCATCATGATACATGCCCATACACATCATCTGCATGTTTGTTATGAGATGTGCATATGTCATTGAGCATGTTGTTATGAGACTCTCTTATAGGTGGAGGTTATCTCACACGAATGCACGGTATGCACAGGATTGATGCATGACGGGATTGTATGACTCATGCATCTTGCATTATGATTACTGTATGCCCTATCGACATCAGTCGTAGCCTCCACGGGCATATCGTGGATAGCCAAATGGGACACCGGAAATATTTTGTTCTAGCATACGGGCGCCATAGATGTCCCCGGGTGAAAATCCTTAAACCTCCGTGGCCGAGAAACGCCCCAACGTCGAGACCGAGTGGATACATGAGCGTCTGAGTGCCGAATACCAGGAGGTCGCATCTCCCACTGTGTCATGGTCAGTTGGGAGGGGGTGTGGCCTTACCGGCCTGAGGGTAGGGGGCATTACTGGCTGAGTTTGACCAGCTCGTGAATGGATCCGCTATCGACATGCCGGATAAGTATTGGCAGACTATTGGCAAGGCGGATAGTGAGGTTTCTTACGCTCGCTTGGACTGTGCGGCTGGGAGAGCGACAGTGCCATTTGGAGTGTACTAAACCCCGGTGATGATTCCAGAGATGAACCGTACTAATATGTGGATTTAGTGAGCAGGAGTTACATACTCATTCATGCATTCATTCATTCACTATCTACTCGGGTTGGTGGTACGCAACTAGTTGTTACGTGTGCCTTCGCAATGGCCAAGATTTCGGTTGGGGCGTGCGACTAACCCGAGATCGAGTCTACCACATTGAGTCGACTATCCAAATTTAGGTATGGGACTGGTTTGGATAGAAGTCTCTTGTGATGGATCCCATAGCCTGCGATACTACGTACTACCATCCCGACTCACACTCCATTATGGTCATTCCATCCACACCACATATTGCATTACATTCGCGGCATACGACATCTTGGGTTACTGTGCTTCTGCATTTATATGGTCTAGATATAGCTGACGTATTTGTGAACACATAAGGAATTATATACCCCATTGCATTCTCGGCATTTGATATTTGACTCTTCATGACTCCTCGTTTGCATAGCTGTTATATATTGCGTATTCTGATATTGATTGGCTCATGGACCTGTTCGTATTTCCACTTACTCTGTTATCGTATGATCTATGATCTTGTGAGTATTTCTATTTACTCAGATAATTCATGATCTTGCTAGTATCTTAGCTTATTCCGATATTGTACGATTTATGGATTACCGGTATTTCCAGTTTGTATGATAATGGCATTGTATTGAATACTTGGCACTTACCTTGTGCACATACTTACACCACCCTCTAAGCTTTCTATAAGCTTATGCACGATAGATGTGTGCGGTCTTCATCGCTGCGGCGTTGAGCTTGGAGCATGCGGTTGTATTCGGAGCTTTGATTTCGATATATGTATTTTCCCTTTCGATTGTACCGAAATGATTATATTAGTGGATATGTGATGGCGATGTTGCCTTTGTGAATTGGGTAATCTTGTGGTTATGCTTATTATGAGTTAAATGTACAAAAAAAATCCTCCTTATAGGATCCCAGAATCGGAATCTAACATACGGACGCTAGGAACCGAGAATGGGGTACTACTAAGTCATTTAGGGTTGTATAAGTCTCATTTCGAAGGTTTGGTTATCTCAATACTCTGCTCTAATACCAACTCTTGTAATGCCACAAAACCCAACACCCGAGTGCGGAGGCTTGGATCGTGAATTGGGAGGTGTTAAATAATGAACGAGTGCTCTAATACCAACTCCATAACACCCTAGTTTTTTATGTTGAAGTATAATACTCTTACAGCGAAAGCCCGATATTACGATTAGAGATAACTCAGAGGCAGGTGCATTTTTCATGTGACACATGATCAAATTTACATTTACACCCATAATCAGAGTAGCATTCATTCATACAGCAAGTATCAAAAGATAAGTACAAATAATTATGCCAAATGTCAGGGCTAATGTCTAAAATATATAATACAAAAGCTCCCTCATTTGGGGACTATACAACCATAACATAAACAGTATGTACGGGATTTAAAGTTATCAAAGGAAAGAGGTAGCCAACTACTGGTTGAGCTCGTAGTGCTTAGCCACACTAGAAAAGGGCTCTTTAACTCCCTGTTATGCACTAAGATTTAAGAGCGCACCCTCCTACACATCACCACCTTGCACTACTCCTGAAGCATCTGTATATATCAAATGGGAGTGAGTCAGTAGCCAACATAGTAAAGAAATACCTCCAAGTTATGCACATGACATATTGATCAATCCAGAAGGATGACAACCGCAAGTGTAGGGCTATGATGTAGTTTTAACTCACTAAGACCAAGATCGAATCTTTAGGGACTTATATTGGTATGTTTTCAAAATACTTTAGAACTATACTAAAACTAGAACTAACTATGGAATTTGAATTAGAAGAAAAAAATAATGAAAATCTAAGTAATGTAGAGAAAAAATCAATAAAATAAGACACTAAACTGCCAAGGATCCACTTCTAACCATTCTCAATGCTTATTTCACTTGATTTAATTAGATAACACAACTAGAATCAAAGTCTTAGTCTATCCAGCCAGATAACAAATCGGTTAATTCAAAATTTATAAACCAAAACAGATTTGAACTTTAATTGATTTAGTTCCCACTTGAATACCAAGTTATTGATTACATGGAATCCAAACTATCTATCGTGCCTATAGTCTACGATAAATCCATTAATTTAATAGATCAATCCCTTGCGAGCATCTAAAGTGCCTGGAGTTGACAATTGATTAAATTAAACTAAAACCAAAGTTTTATTCAAACTAAAATCAATGAATTGTTTAACATTCAAACTATAAAGCTTAAATCAAAGTAAACTAGAATATTAAAAATAACTACAAGCTTCACCTCTTAGCCTTAGCTAAGAGATTTATCCAACCATTGTTGTAGTTAAACTAAACTCGAACAAAAAAAAAAATGAAAATAAACTAGAACCGAAAGATTGAATAAGAAGAACGGCTCTGTAGAAGCTCCATCACCTCTTGCTCTCTCTCTCTCACAAACCTTAATTCGTATTTAAAAAGGCCTAAATCACCCCTTTAAACAGAAAACTCACACACTAACTTCAAATTTATGCACTTTTTTTATACTTCAGTCGCACTGAATCGAGGCGAACATAACTTCGGAAGCAAGCAAATTTTTCTAAAAATTGCATTAAACTCTCTGTCTCCTTTAGGTGGCACTGAATACCACTTCGGTCGCACAAAATGGTCGAGCCAAATTTATTCTGAAGTTCATTGTTTATTGTTGGATTGTTGGTAGCACTTTTGATCGGACCAAACATGCCTCTGGTGGGACTGAAGAGTCTTATTTCTGTTATTTGACTGTGTGATTTTTTAGACTTTTCTTCATCTTTAGCACTTGGTTTCCTTGGATTTTTGGCACTTGAATTCTTCAATATTATTCTCCAAACATTCAATCCCCTACTTGATCATTCTTTAAGCTTTAAATCGTTATTTTAATCATCTTTTCATCTTAGCCCTCCAGATCACTTCGCATAGCAAAACACACATAATTAAATCAACTTAGCACATCTATTCATATAAAATCAATGCACAACTGAGGCTAAATATGTGGCCCTATTGAGTTTTTAATCATCCAAATTTCCAAGCTAGTATCCTAACATGAGCAAGCACAAATGATGGTCATAATAGTATCTTATAAAATTCAATGTGGGTCCCATAAAGATTTTTGTTGCATTATAGTTGGGAAGGGAAAGACATGTGTCAGTAGTAGGTGGCAAATCGCTTGGGAAAATTGCCTTTAGAAAATGCCATAGCTCCTCCATATAGATCAAAAGCCAAATCCTCTTCTGACCTAATGATAAACAATAATAAATTATTTTGAAGGGTGTAGACACTCTACCCAAATCCAAGTAGTCGATTGCACGAAATTTGAATAGCGAAAAAAAAAAAAACTATAGAACTAATCTCACCCCCCCCCCTAAAAAAAGAAAAAAACCAATCCAATTTGACTGAGGGCCTTAAGAAGACTATCAAAGACGAGCATATGATCAAATGGCCCTCACTATGTTGGTGGAAATCCAAAATCTACTTAGAACTTTTGGCTAATTAGAAACTGTCATGTGGCTCTCAAGACAGCGGTAGAAGGGGAGCATAAAGTATAAGGGCAGCCAGGTAGCAGAACCCAAAGAAAAATGTCAATTATTTTTTTAACTGATATTTATCGAATCCTAGGGATGAATCATAGGTCTGAATTACTAGTACAAATACAATTTCTACTAATAAAAATATCAATAATTTGCCCCTAGTTTTCCCTAAAATTATAACATTTACCATCCTTCCAACAAGTCTGTCAGTGCCACATGTCCAGAAGAGGTCTAATAACCAATCATAGTATGCCACATGCTATTTTGCACCTTCAACTTTCCATTATTTACAAAAATACCACTGGCCCATATATAAATATTCAATTCCCTTCTCATTTCAACAATCCTTAAACTTTTCAAATTCTTTATAAGGAGAGAGAGAGAAAGAGAGAGAGAGAGACTATTGTCACGCCCCAAACCCGAAAATTAGGCTCACAAAATTCCCGATTGCCGAATCCGGTACCGACAACCTCCGTAGTACCCCTTCTCAGCTCCCAGCGCCCATACACCAGATTCCGATCCTGGGATCCTACAAGGAGGATTTTCCAACGTACATTTATCTCGTAAGAAGCATAACCACAAGTATACCCAAATCACAAAGGCAACATCATCATCACATATCCACTAATATAAACATTTGAATACAGTGCTGAAAGGGAAATACATATATCAAAAATCAAAGCTCCAAAAAACTATTGCATGCTCCAAGCACAACGCTGCTGTAACCTAACGCCACCTACACGCATCTATCGTGCATAAGCTTATAGAAAGCTTAGAGGGTGGTGTAAGTGTGTGCACAGGATAAGTGTCAAGTATTCAATACAATGTCATAATCATATAATGTCGAAAATACTGGCAAGATCATGAATCATATGATATTAGAGTAAGCAAAAATATACTGGTAAGTCCATGAATACTATCAGCCATACCAAGGCTATGCGATGCAAGGCATGAATGCTAACGGCCATATCAAGGGTACGCGATGTAAAAACATAATAAGCTAATATCATATACTGAGGAACCAATGTACATCAGCTATAGTGAGCCAAATATCAGATGTTGAGGATGTTATGCAATATGCGGCGCGAGTGAAATGACCAAGCTAGAGTGAAGTCGAGATGATAGTATATAGTATCGCAAGCTACGGGGTCTATCACAAAGGACTTCTATCCAAACCAGTCTCATTCCTAAATTTGGATAGTCAGACTTAATGTGGTAAACTCCTGATCTCTGGTTAGTCACGCGCCCAACCAAAATCCTGGCCATTTCGAAGGCACTCGTAACAATTAGTTGTGCACCACTAGCCCGAGTGGATAGTGAATGAATGAATGAATGAGTATGCAACTCCTACCTAATAAGTCCACATATCAGTACTGTTCATCTCTGGGATCATCACCGGGGTCTAGTACACTCTACACCAGCTTACCGCCCCATCAAGCGCACAACTGGGTATGTGGAAGAGACCTCAGTATCTACCTGGCCACTAGTCAGCCAATATCTACCCGGCACGTCAATAGTAAACCTATTCATGAGCTGGTTAAACTCAGCCTAGCTATGCCTACTCCCTCAGGCGGGTAAGGCCACACCCACTCCCAACCGATCATGACACAGTAGGAGACGCGGTCTACTGGTATACGGCCCTCATGCGCTCATATATATCCACTCGGTCTCGACGTTGGGGTATCCTTTGATACCAAGAGGGTTTATGGATTTTCACCCAAGGCCATCTATGGCAGCCCAATGCAAATAACAGATTTTCGGTATCCCATTTAGCCATCCACGATATGCCTGTGGAGGATACGGCCCTAATGTCGCTAGATCGTACAGTAATCACAACACACAATGCAAGGTACATAAGTCATATAATCCAGTCATGCATCAATTCTGCGCATACCATACGCTCATGTGGGATAACTCCGTCTCACGCCCCAAACTCAAAATCGGGCTCACAAAATTCTCGATCGCTGAATCTGGTGCCGACAGCCTCCGTAGAACCCTATTCTCGGCTCCCGGCACCCATTCACCAGGTTTCGATCCTGGAATACTACAAGGAGAATTTATAATCAACAGTCTGATTCATAATGAGCATAACCAAAAGCATAACCCACGAACAATAACCACAAGAACACCACCATAAAATCCACTATGATCAAAAACTTTTCGGTACAATGCGTCTGAAAGGAAAAATACAAAGTAACGAAAGAAACAAAACTCTAGAAGCTCGACTGCATGCTCCAACTACGGCGAGACTATGGCTGCGACTGCGTCCTAGCGTCACTTGCATGCATCAATCGTGCATAAGCTTATAGAAAGCTTAGAGGGTGCTATAAGTATGTGCGCAATATAAGCATGCTCAAAATGCAAGGTCAGAGTAATGCGGAATCATGGTGATGAGTACATGAATGCAATCAGCTGTATCAAGGCTATGCGGTGCAAGATATGAATGTCATCGGCCATAACACGGCCATGTGATGCGAGATGCAACTCAAGCATGCCAATCCTCAAAATGTATTAGTACGGTTCTCATTCTGGATAATCATCGGGGTTTAGTACACTCCAAGAGGCACTGCCGCTCTCCAAGCCGCACAGTCCAAATGAGTGTAAGAAACCTCACTATCCATCTGGCCAATAGTCTGTCAATACCTATCCGGCACGTCGATAGCGGACCTATTCATGATCTGGTCAAACTCAGCCTAGTATTGCCCCCTACCCTCGGGCGAGTAAGGCCATACCCCTTTCCAACCGACCACGACACAGTGGGAGACGCAGCCTCCTGGTATTCGGCCCTCGTGCGCTCATATATCCACTCGGTCTCGACGTTGGAGTCATCCTCGGTACCATTGGGTTTAGAGATTTTCACCCAGGGGACATCTATGGCCCCTGTATGCTAGAACCAAACATTTTCGGTATCAACCTAGCCACCCACGATGTGTCATGGAGGCTATGGCCCTGATGTTGCTAGGGCATACAATGGTCATGATCACACGAATGCAAGTGCATTAATCACCCTACCAATACAGCAATCCTGCGCATACCGAGCGCTCATGTGGGGCGACTCGCCTATCCCATGAGCCCATAAATGATCTACCCGAAGGCATATGCTATGATCAATCACTTCTCATATCGGCATACGTATGATGCGTATGATCATGAATCATGAATCTATACTAAGTATGTTATGTGGTGATGGGCTCTGATCAACATGAAGATGGGCCTAGACGGCCTATATACTACAGATATGGGCCTATTAATGGGCCTTAGGGAGAAAGGATCAATGCTGTAAGCCCCATATCCTAGACCGTACTGTTCCATAGACTTCCGCGGTCTTCCCGGTCAAATTTTGGCAACCTTCGACCCTCAACCGGTATTTGCACGCGACCCTGATTCACTCGCCGTCAACCCGAGTTGACTCGACCAAGACTTGTACCCCTGCGACCGCGCCGTCGCCGCGGTTCCGATGCCGCATCTCACGCGGTGAGACGATACCTGAGCCAGGAGATGTGGGCCGATGTTCATTTCAAGAGAAACGCCGCGCATTGCAATCCCAAGAGAATGTCCCATCAATCGCATCAAGTGTCAAGTACTCTATCCCATCATGTCAAGTACAAACACCCATCCCCAAGCAACCTCTAAAGTCAACACACACTCTCTCTCCACCCATCAAGTACACCTATCCATCACTCACATCTCTCACCTATCACCTCTCTCTCTCTTCCTCATTTTCTCTCTCATTTCTCCCAAGCTCCATGAGAGCAACTCACGTCCAAGTTTTTCCTCCATTTTTCCACCCACCATAAAGCTTCATACCCCATCATCCAACCTCTAAAGTCCAATCTCAACCATTGATTCTTTCTCCTTGGAGCTAGATTGCCCTAGTGCGGAAGAAAGAGTAGTAGTTTTGAAGGTGGGTGCTTCTCTCTCTCTCTCTCTCTCTCTCTCTCTCTCTCTCTCTCTCTTTTTCATTTTTATGTGATGTGTGGCCCACTCGGATGGACTCCACCTTGATGTATGTCTTATCCAAACCATCCATGTATATGGTGGTCCACCTAAACCGTAAGTGTGAAGGTGGGGCCCACCTGAACATGTGTTGCATCCAAAACCGTCCAGGACGCTGGACGTCAGTGAAGCTTGGACTGACGGAGTGGTTGCTGTCAAGACAGCACAAAGATATCAGCTTGGTTCAAGCTTTGGGGTGGGCAGCTTATGCAGGCCCCACGTTGATGTATAGACCTAATCCAAACCGTCTATTCCATTTCCCAACTATTTTAGGCGTTGAGCCGAAAAATGAAGTTGATATGACTATCTGGTGGGTCATACCTTAGCAAACACTGATTTTCACCATTTAAATTCATTTAAAATTTTCTAAACACTGAAACATACCCAATATTGGGCTTGATGGATTTGTTATAGACTATAGAAACTAGTGGGCGGGGTGGATTATTCTGATACGGGCCCCATGCATGAAAATCCTTAGAAAAACTTAATTTGTAAAAAAAAAAAAACTAGGCGACTCGACGTGAAATGGGCAGGGTCCACTGGTCCTAGCTGTGGGCCCCTCTGTGTTACTTGTTGAAAATCAAATCCGTGCGTTTGGTGGGCCTCCCTATGACCAGTGACTAGTCCAAAAATCAGCCATATACGGCTCTCAGGTGGCCCACATCACAGGGAGCAGAGTAATTGACCGTCTGCCATTGAAATTTTCTTTTTGGGTGTCACAGATGTTTTGGATTAATATGAAATTTGTTTTCCTGTTCATCCAGGTCCGTATGACCTTGTCAGCATATTGGACGGTAAATAAACGTAAGGTGGGCCCCACGTGGGACCCAAAATGATGTATGTGTTTTAAAGCAGGTTGGCTGCTGCATTCACACCTTATATGGAAGCAGGTTGGCTGCTGTACTCACACCAGCTATACGGCTGGTATTGTGATGCCAGGAGGCCCGTGGGACCCACCAAATGTATGGGTCTGACCTAGACCGTTCAGCCATTTTGAGATGACAGTGGGACCCACGTGATGTACATGTGGAGCCTTCCTGATACGAGTGTTGTCTCCACCGTCCAGAGGCAAGGACAGTGGGACCTATATTAAATGTATATGGGATTTATCCCCCGCCCAGCCCCTTTTGCTGACATGCTGCTGCCTAGCACGTGGGAGCCGTTATGATGTACATGCCTCATCCTTGCCATCCACATGGTCATGGGGCCCATGTAATGCATATCCAAACCGCCTATCTGTGCGCCCCACCACCTACTTAGTCGTTGTTGATACAGCAGTTCTGTGGGTTCCGCATGAGGTAGGTGTTATACCTACACCGTCCGTTGGTGCTGGAAGCACCAATTATATGATGAATGTGTCTTGTCCATGCGTCCACCATCTGGACGGTGAACCACCTTGATATGTGTATTATTATCCACACCGTCCAGATAATGCTGGACAATTCAGACGGTGATGTGGGCTCCACCATGATGCATGTGTTGGACCCACTATCTACCTATTTTGCCCAATTGTGGGCTGCACATTGAGGCCCACCTTGGTATATGTATGGGGCCCATTTTGATTTATTTATGGCTGTCCATTGAGGCCCACCTTGGTATGTGTATGAGGCCCATCTTGATGTAGTTGTGGCCCATCTGTGAGACCCACCTTTGATTTATTTATGGTCCGTTGTTGCGGCCCACTTGATGTATATAAGGCCCATGTGGAGGGTCCACATGTTATATATTTAAGGCTCATGTGTAGGGCCCACCTTTGTGTATAGGAGGCCCGTTGGTGCGGTCCGTCGATGCGGCCCACTTGATGTATTTGAGGCCCATGGGTTGCGACCCATCATGATGTACTAAGGCCCATGGGTCATGGCCCATGGAGATGTATTTAGGCTATAAGTCGTGACCCATTTTGATGTATTTTCGGCCCATTTAGTAAGGCTCAATGAGATGTATTTTCCAGCCCATTGTGATGTACTCGAGGCCTATGGGCGTGGCCCATTGTGATACACTTGTGGCCCATGAGTGAGGCCCATAGCGATGTATATTAGGCCCTTATGTAAGGTCATGGGCCCACTATGTGTATGGCTCTATGTGGGCCACTCTTTGGGAGCAATGTTGGTTAAATGACCACATTGATGGGCAATGATGGTTGGATGTCCATATTGTGACCTTCCCTTAGGTCTTGTTTGCCGATTCTGAATATCGATCGATCCCGATTATCGTGACCAATTTACCGACTTCGATTATCGATCGATCCCGATTGTCATGACTGATTTGTCGATTTTGATTATTGATCGATCCGATTGTTGTGATCGATTTGCCGACTTTGATTATCGATCGATCCCGATTGTCGTGACCGATTTGCCATCTCTGATTATCGATCGATCCGATTGTCGTGACCGATTTGCCGACTCTGATTATCGATCGATCCCGATTGTCGTGACCGATTTGCCGACTCTGATCATTGATCGATCCCGATTGTCATGACCGATTTTCTGACTCTGATTATCGATCGATCCCGATTGTCGTGACCGATTTGCCGACTCTGATTATTGATCGATCCCGATTGTCGTGACCGATTTGCCGATTCGATTCTCGATCGATCCGATTGTCGTGGTCGATTTGCCGACTCGATTATCGATCGATCTAATTGTCGTGACCGATTTACCGACTCGGTTATCAATCGATCCCGATTGTCGTGACCGATTTGCCAACTCGGTTATCGATCGATCCCGATTGTCGTGACCGATTTGCCGACCATATTTTTGATCGATCCCGATTGTCGTGATTGATTTGCCAATTCGATTATCGATCCATCCGATTGTCATACCGATTTGTCGACTCGATTATCGATCGATCCCGATTGTCGTGACCGATTTGCGACTCGATTATCGATCGATCCCGATTATCGTGACCGATTTGCCGTCTCTGATTATCGATCGATCCGATTGTCGTGACCGATTTGCCGACTCTGATTATTGATCGATCCCGATTGTCATGACCGATTTGCCGATTCTGATTATCGATCGATCCGATTGTCGTGACTGATTTTTGACTCTGATTATCGATCGATCCCGATTGTCGTGACCGATTTGCCGACTCTGATTATCGATCGATCCCGATTGTCGTGACCGATTTGCCGACTCTGATTATCAATCGATCCGATTGTCGTGACCGATTTGCCGATTTGATTATCGATCGATCCCGATTGTCGTGACCGATTTGCCAACTCTGATTATCGATCGATCCCGATTGTCGTGACCGATTTGTCGATTCTGATTATCGATCGATCCCGATTATCGTGACCGATTTACCGATTTTGATTATTGATCGATCCCGATTGTCGAGGCCGAGTATTGAAGCCGACTTCGATTGTCAAGGTCGATTGTATAGGGCGACTCCGATTGTTGAGGCCGATTCCGAGTGTCAATTCTGATTGTCGAGACGTATATGATATATATGCGAACCGTAGTCGAGGCCTACTGCGATGTATTCATGGCCCATGGACAATACCCATTGTGGTGTATTCGTGGCCTATGGGCAAGGCCATTGTGATATGTATTAGGCCCATGATGTATGACGCATTTGATGTATTCGTGACCCATGTGTAGGGCTCGCATTTCATGTATTTGAAGCCCATGAGCAGGGCCCACCTGTTGTGTATATGTGGTCCTTGAGCAAGGCCCATGGTGTTATATATTAGGTCCTTGTGTGAGGCCCTGAGTCTGCTATATATTAGGCTTTATGTGGGTCATTCATTGAGGGTAATGCTGGTTAAATGTCCATATTGTCGAGATCAATTGATGTCGGTTCTTGATACCGATTATGAGTATATGACAGCATAGCATCATAATACATGCCTATACGCATTATCTGCATGTTTGTTATGAGATGTGATTGGCCATTGCATATGCCATAGGGCAGGTTGTTCACGGGACTTCCTGATAGGCGGAGTTGCCCCGCGTGAGAGCACGACATATGCAGGATTGATGCATGATTGGACTATGTGACTCATGCATCTCGCATTTGTGTGACATGACCACCATACGCCCTAGCGACATCAAGGCCATAGCCTCCACAGGTATTTCGTGGATGGCCAGATGGATACCGAAAATCTGTTCTGCATGGGGTGCTATAGATATCCCTGGGTGAAAGTCCCTAAACCCTCTTGGTTCCAGAGGTTGCTCCAACGTCTAGACCGAGTGGGTGCATGAGCGTCGAATGCCGATTACCAGACGGTTGCGCTTTCCACTGTGTCGTGGTCGGTTGGAAGAGGGTGCGGCCTTACCTGCCCGAGAGGAGGGGGCAATGCTAGGCTGAGTCTGACCAACTCAAGGAATGGGTCTGCTATCGACGAGCCAGGCCCGATATTGGCAGGCGGATAGTGAGGTCTCTTCCACTCATCTTGTTGCGCGCGATGGGGCGACAATCTGGTTGGAGTGTAATAGACCCCAGTGATTCCCTAGAGAGTAACCGTACTGATATATGGACTTATTGAGCAGGAATTGCATATTCATTCATTCACTATCCACTCGGGCTGGTGGTGCGTAATTATTTATTACGTGTACCTTCGCATAACCAAGATTTCGGTTGGACGCGCGACTAACCTGAGATTAGGAGTTTACCACATTGAGTCTGACTATCAATTTAGGTATGGGACTGATTTGGATAGAAGTCCTTTGTGGTGGACCCCATAGTCTTCGATACTACGTACTATCATCCCGACTTTACACTCCAGCATGGTCATTACATTCGCACCGTATATTACATTGCATCTGCAGATACTTAGTATTTTGGGTTACTATGTTTCTATATTTATATGGCCTAGACGGACTTAGCAGGATTTACATCTTGCATTGTATCCTCGGTATCGATATTTGGCTCTATTTGACTCCTCATTTATATGGTTGATCTGAATTGCGTACTCCTGATATCGTATGACTCATGGATATACCAGTATAATTCTGCTTACTGATATCTTATCTTGTCAGGATTTCTATTTATTCCATTGTCCGATTCATGGCATTGTATTGTATATTTGGCACTTACCTTGTGCACACACTTTCACCATCCTCTAAGCTTTATAAGCTTATGCACGATAGATGCGTGCGAGTGATCATTAGGTTGCGGTAGCGTTGAGCTTGGAGCGTGCAGTTGTCTTCTGAAGCTTTGATTTCGATTTATGTATTTCTCTTTCAGCATTGTACTCAAATGATTATATTAGTGGATATGTGATGATGATGTTGCCTTTGTGAATTGGGTAATCTTATGGTTATGCTTATTATGAGTTAAATGTACAAAAATAATCATTCTTGTAGGATCCCAAGATCAGAATCTGGCGTATGGACGTTAGGAGTCGAGAATGGGGTACTACGGAGGCTGTCGGTACCGGACTCGGCGATCGTGATTCCTGTGAATCCGATTTCCGGGTTTGGGGCGTGACATGATTTCTAACCAACATCATCCTCACAATGTGGACATCAAACCATCATTGCTCCCAAGGTATAGCCCATTATAAAATCAATATATATATATATATATATATATATATATATATATATCATGGTGGAATCACACTACAATGGGCCTTATGTACGTCCTATTGGGCCTTGACCCATGGGCCTCCAGTACATCAAATGGGCCTCATAATATGGGCCTAATACAAATCAAGGTGGGCCTCAACAAGGACCACCAATACATGAAGATGGGCCTCAACAATGGGCCTTAAATTATCTCCAAAATGGTTGGATAGTTGGATGAAACAAATGCATCATGATGGAGCCCACATAATGAAGGGTGTGGATTACAATACATACATAGGTGGGTTCTAAGTAGGACTCACCATAATGCTTATTCTCCACCCAGCCTAGGGCCCAATATAATATTTATTTTCCACCCAATTTAGGGCCCAACATAATGTTTATTTCCCACCCAACTGTTCATAAAATCACGTGGACCAAGGTAGGGCCCACTATAATACAATAAAATCCACGGGAAGTAGAATTTCTCCACTTGGACTAGCATGTCCTCTAAAATTCCCCTTGGTACCTTAATAGAGCGGTCGGTGAGTTGGAGTGTAATCGTGGTTGGTTTAAGCTCGCCTAACCCCATTTGTTTGTAAACTGAAAAAGGTACTAAGTTGACACTTACATCCAAATCTAGCAAAGCATGTTCAGTTTGGAAATTCCCAATAACACAAGGAATAGTGGGACTTCTCGGGTATTTGTATTTGGGTACAACCCTTTATTGAATGATAGCGCTCACTTTCTCAGTAAGGAAGACCTTTTTGTGTACATTTAATTTTTTCTTTACGATGCACAAGTCCTTGAGATATTTAACATATGATGGAATTTGTCTAATGGCATAAAGCAGAGGAATATTAACAGTAACCTTTTGGAGCACATCCAACACCTCTTGATATTTCATGGGGATAGTTGGATTCCGAAGTCTAGATGAGAACGGAACTGGAGGCTCATATGACTTAGTCTCTTTATCCTTTTGTTGTTGCGGCTCTTGAACCATAGCCGGTTCATCATTTTCTTGAGACAGTGGCTCATCCTCCGGTATTTCTACCGGTTGCATTATCTTGTTATCGACCTCTTTTCCACTTCTCAAGGTAATGATGGCCTTAGCTTGTTCATGATGTAGTTCACTTGGATTTGAGTCTCCAATGAAATGTGTGTTTCTAGGGTTTGGCACAGGTTGAGAAGGAAGGGTGCCTTTTTCCCTAGCATTTAGTTGAGTCTCAATCCTAGCCACAGCTGTCTTTAATTCCTGATTTGATTGGATTAGAGACTGATTCATTTGAGCTTGAGAGTTCATGAATGTGGTCAATGCATCCTCCACAGATGATCGCTTTGGTGGGGGCACATATGGTGCATTGTTAGGTGCCCCAAAGAAGTTATTTTGTGGAGGTATTTGAGGTGCATTGGGCACATTAATTTGTGGTCCATTCCTCCAACTAAGATTAGGATGGTTACGCCAATTTGGATTGTACGTGTTTCCCAATGGTTGCATAACTGACCTTTGGTAATTATTTATAGCATTTGCTTGATCATGCTCATGCGTGATATTTTGTACAACTGAGATTATTGGACAATCCTTTGTGTCATGGTCTGTACCACCACAAATGCTACAAAAATTACTTAAGGAAGTGTTTGCTTTAACCATATCAACCTTCCTAATTTCCAAGGCTTCGACCTTTCTAGCCAATGCAGCGAATTTTGCATTAAGGTCGTCTTCCTCTCTTAGGACATACATTCCCGCTTTCTCTCTAGGAATGGGTCTAGTTTGGTCTGATTTAGCAGAGACATCCCATGTCTGTGTATTCTCTACTAACATATCTAGAAAATCCCAAGCCTCATTATGATCTTTGTCAAGAAAGGTTCCACCACACATCATCTCTATGAACTGACGGGTATCCATGGTGAGCCCCTTTCGGAAAGCATCAATCACGTGTCATGGTTCATAACCATGATGTGGACAAGTAATTAGAATGTCTTTGAAGCGCTCCCAAGAATAGTTTATTCCCCTTTTGGGAGAATGACATGATTTCTTATTTTAACGGATTTGTTTTCTGCTCGGGAAAGAACTTTTTCAAAAATTCTCTACTTAAGGCTTGCTGTAAAGTGATGGTATTAGGTCTTAGAGAGTTGAGCCATGCTTTCACCCTATCATTTAGAGAAAATGAGAATAACCTAAGTTTGAGTACATCCCTATTGCCATTGTTTTTTTGTAATATTGCAATTACTTCCTCAAAGTCCTTGAGGCGCAAGTAGGGGCTTTTAGAATCTAAGCCATGAAATTTAGGAATCAATTGAATCATACATGGTTTAAAATCAACGTTCCCTGGTTACTATACAAGATGGTAAAGTTGATCTCTCAAGGTGTAGATGTTCACGTAAAGTCTGTGGTTAGTATAACACTTTCCTATGAACTTCATTTTCATCCTCAAGAGGAGGATGACGTTGATTTTCTCTGTTTTGATTTATAGTTGGATCTGACAGATTTGGATTTGGATTATCAACTGGGTCTGCCATGGAATCCAAGTATATTGAGTACCTCTCCTAAGTGACTGATCAAGGCCTAGAACTAGTCCTCCTTCAGAGGAGAGTCGATTGTTTTGATCCCTACTCCAACGGGACATAAACCATCCACACCACGCAACAAATACCACTAATTCAAATTGCAAGTATGATACTTAAAATAAAAATAAAAACTTAAATCAACAACCCAGGTGGCAGAGCCGACCATGAGGGTTCAGTCCACAAAGCAAAATAAATCAACAACCCAAGTAGCAGGGTCGACCATGAGGGTTCAGTCCACAAAGCAAAATAAATCAACAACCTAGGTGGCAGGGCCGACCATGAGAGTTCAGTCCACAAAGCAAAATAAATCAATAACCTAGGTGGCAAAGCCGACCATGAGGGTTTAATCCACAAAAAAATTTTAAAAAATAAATAAATAAATAAATAAATAAAAGTAAAACTAATGCAGAAATTAAACTATTCTAATCTAAAAAATAGATTCAGCGGATGATCTTTGTGATCAAACAGCAACTATAGGACAACCATAGCACTTGGGTGATAAAATCCCAAGCAGGGCAACCTTATATCATAGTTAGTGCTTGAAAGACCCAACTGAATTTATTTTCAAAGAAAACGAAAAGGAAATAAATAAAAAATAAAATAAAAAAATTTACAGAAAATCTGGAGGGTTTAGAAGAAAACTTACCTTAGCTATCTTGTACAGATCTGATCTATCTCAGTCTCTCCTCGACAATGGTGCCAAAAACTAGATTGCTTGCCTCCAAGTGCAGAGGTTCAGAAGTAATATCTTGTGAATACAAGGTTAATCCCACAAGGAGATGAATTGCAAGAAGGAAAAAATCGAATACAAAATAAACTAAGTAATAAAAACTAAATTGATGATTTGATTTTGGAATTTTTTTAATGGATGTAATTCAACTGAATAAAATAACACCCAAGCTTCAAAGTTCCACATGTAGGTTAATGTTCCAAAATCATGATGACTTGGATAACACAACTAGGATCTGAGCACTATGGTCAGCCTAATTGGAAAATAAAACAGTTTAAATATTTTAATAAATGATATAAAAGATTAGAAAATAATGGATTTCAACCATTGACATATATTCT
Source organism: Magnolia sinica (assembly GCF_029962835.1). Lineage (NCBI taxonomy): Eukaryota > Viridiplantae > Streptophyta > Magnoliopsida > Magnoliales > Magnoliaceae > Magnolia > Magnolia sinica. The sequence goes on from NC_080580.1 coordinate 31,806,248, forward strand.
CAAGCGCCAGTAATTTTAAGTATTCAATATCTATAGGATAATGAATATCAAAGAAATATAACAGTTAAGAACATCTCCTATCTAGGAAATCTGATTAATTTAGGGTAAACCTATCCATTAATGTGGATCTCATATGATGGAAACATATGAATCTTACAAAAGGAGAAAAACAAAACCTAAATAATAGATAACATGCATACACCATTCTTCTCATCATTAAAACAATCAATCATCATAACTTAAAGAAATATTAAACCCATGTGCTTCCCTTCTAGCTTGGGCTAGAGGGAACTTAGAAAAACATAATTAAATTGCAGAAATAAAAAGCAACAAGAAAGAAAGAAGAAAAATTGCAAATAGAAAAGATCTAAAAGGAAAGAAACAACTTATAAAGCTTTAATAAAACTAAAAACTCTCTAAAAAAACTAAATATTGCTCTTGAATGCTTCTAATGATGTTTTAGAATGCCCTAGGAGGCCCTATTTATAAGTAGGGAACTCCAATTTTCGTACAAAGTTGAAAACCCTAGAAAACGCCTCAAATATACATATTTTCCCAAAATAGACTTCTCGCTGCATAGTTCATTTAAAACAGACTTCCTGCTGCACAGTTTTCCAAAATAAACTTCACAGCTTCAGAATACACTTTTTTTAAGGACGATTTCAGGATTCTTCACTTCAAATCTTCGATTCTCTTCATTCCTCGCTTGGTTTTCTTAGATCTTTGCCATGTGAATTCTTCAATCTTGATATCCTAAGATCCATCCCTTGCCTTGGTGATTTTTGAGCATCAAATTCTTACTTTTTAGCACCCCTTTTCAATCCAAGCTCTTAAATTCACCTTGCAACACATACATGAGTAAAATAGAATATTAAGATAATTTTTGTTCATAAAACCAAGATATAAATGGGGAAAATTATGCAATATTTGAGTCTCAACACACCCCTCAACCAGCATTTTGCTAGTCCCGAGCAACCCATTAACAGGTTCACACGGTCACTTTCTTAGTTCCCACTGTAATGTTTATTTTCACCCAACCTGTTGATAGGGCCACATGGACCAGGGGGCCCACCATACTATTTATTTTCCATCCAACCCGTTGATAGGGTCGCGTGGGGTCACGTGGACCAGGCCTACAGTAATGTTTATTTGTCATTCAAATAGTTGAGGAGCCACCCAAATCTGGGGCCCACTGTGATGTGGTCCACGATCCAGCCCACCCATTATGTGTGTCCAACTGGACTAACGGTCCAAATCAAGTTTCAATCACATCCAAAATTCAGGTAGGCCCCACCAAATGATTTTATATGTTTTAGGCATATCTTCACATGATTTTAGATGGTATGACCCGCCTGAGTTCCGTTTACGGCTGATTTTTGGGGTGGACGGCTGGTCCGTGGGGACCCATCAAATGCACGGTGCTGATGGGCAAAACGCATCAAGGTGGGGCCCACAGTTGGGCCGCGAGGGCCCTGCTAGGCCATCCGCCTGCCTAAGCAGCCGCAAGCGCGCTGCCTGCGTCTTCTGACAGCAGTAGCGCTGCTGCTGCATTAAATTTTTTTTTTAAATACCGTTTTCTCACGGTTTTTCACAGGTGGGGCCCTCATCAGAAAAATCCATCCCGTTCATTGGCTTCCATATCTCAAGACCATCCAAACGAGCCCGATATGTAGCATATTTTTGGCGAATAAAACCATCAAAGCAGGTTTTAACGGTACACATTACTGTTTCCTATGGTATAGCCCGTATGATTATCAGATTGATCTCAAGTTCCGGCTCAACGCCTAAAATGATCTGAGGAAGAGGATGGATGGCTTGGATTTGACTTATACATCAAGGTGGGGCTTGCATGAGAGGCCCACCACTTCTTTCTCTTTTTCTTTTTTTTTTAAAGCACACACCCATGCCAGTTAACACTTCACTGTCTGCCAACGTCCAGCGTCAAGGGACGCTGGACGGCATACATAAACACATTATTGTGGTGGTTCCCACGTAGATGTGGCCCACCAACATATATACATATAATATATATATATATAATACATATTATATTATATATTATATATATATTATATAAAATATAACATAAAAAGAGAGATGTATTGGGCCCATCCAAACAGTGGATGGTGTGGATCATCACTTCATAGGGTGGGCCACACCGTCGATGTAGATGGATGGGGTAGATATAACACATATTGGTGGGATCCACACCATCACAATGAGAGAGAGAGGGGAGAAATATACGGTGAGATAGAGAGGAGGGACCCCGCCACTATGGGCCCTTCATTGATACAACACATATATCAAATGGGTCCCACAACAAGTGGGCCCTAAAGATCAATATTTCAACGGTGGATCACCTACCTTATCTTCCTTCTTCTTGGCCCCTTAGACTCCAATGCTCCTTAGCTTGCCTTTTGATGGAGGTTGATGGACTTTTGATGGTTGAGATGGAAGATGAGAAGGTGGACCACACTTGGGAGGGAGAGGAAAGCTTGGACATTTTGGGGTTCTTAGTTGCTTAGAGAGATTTTTTTGGGAGAAATGAGGGAGAGAGAGAAGATATGGATGGGTGAGGTGTGATGGGTGATGGGTTGGGTTGAAAATTTATAAAAGTGGTATAGTTGTTGTTGAAATTTAGAAAAAGAGGAATGGTGAGGTGGAAAGAGAGTGGACTTTTGGAAAAGAGGGATGGGTTGATGTACTTGGGGTAAGGGATGCATTTATGTTGATTGATGGGACTAATTGTGCAGAGATTCTCGAAATCCGCAACGCGGTGTTTCTTGGAATAAACGCAGATCGACATCTTCTAGCCTAGCTATCGGTTCGATCGCGCGAGTCGCGGCGTTGGAACAACGGCGATGACGCGGTCGCAATAATATAAGTGTGGAGGATACGGCCCTAATGTCGCTAGATCGTACAGTAATCACAACACACAATGCAAGGTACATAAGTCATACAATCCAGTCATGCATCAATTCTGCGCATACCATACGCTCATGTGGGATAACTCCACCTATCAGGGAGTCCCATAAACCACCGGCACTATAACATATGCAATGATCAATCATATCTCATAACAAACATGTAGACGATGCGTATGGGCATGTATCATGATGCTATGCTGTCATATACTCATAATCGTTATCAATAACCGGCACTGATAATCATCATTAACAATCGGCATCGACAATCGACCTCAACAATGTGGACATTTAACTAACATTGCCCCCAAGGAGTGGCCCACATAGAGCCTAACATATAGTGGACCCATGGCCTCACACAAGGGCCAAATATACAACACTAAGAGCCTCACTCAAGAGCTTAATACACATCACGATGGGCATTTCACATGGGCCTAAGATACATCACAATGGGCTCCATCGTCTGGCCCTCAAATGCATCACAATGGGCCTCATCACATAGGCCTCATATACATCACATTGGGCCTTAAACACGAGCCGAATGCACATCACAATGGGCTTCAAATATGGGCCGCATATACATCACATTGGGCCTCGACAATCGGCCTCGATACCCAATCGGCCTTGACAATCGGAATCAGCCTCGATAATCTGCCTCGACAATCGGAATCAACCTCAACAATCGGAATCGGCCTCAATAATCGGCCTCGACAATCGAAATCGACCTTGATAAATAGAATTACAATCGAAATCAGCCTCGATAATCGGAATCGGCCTCGACAATCGAAATCAACCTCAATAATCAACCTCGACAATCAGAATCGGCCTCGACAATTGGAATCAGCTTCGACAAACGGAGTTGGCCTCGATAAACGAAATTGACCTCAACAATCAGAATCGGCCTCAACAATCGGCCTCGACAATCGGAATCGGCATCGATAAATGGAATCGGCCTAGTAAATGGAATCGGCCTCGACAATCAGAATCGGCCTCGATAAATGGAATCGGCCTCGACAATCGAAATCAGCCTCGACAATCGAAATTGGCCTCAACAATCGGAATCAGCCTCGACAATCAGAATTGGCCTTGACAATCAGAATCAGCCTCGACAACCGGCCTCGACAATCGAAATTGGCCTCAACAATTAGAATCGGCCTCAACAATCTAAATCAGCCTCGACAATTGGCCTCGACGTAAGGCAGGGTCTATAGATGGACGGCCGATGATGAATCAAGCAATATTAATAGGGCCCAATAATTTGGGTTAACCCACTAGAGAATGATGAGAATGGGCCTAACCAAGCCTAAGAGAAGGTCATAATGTGGACATTTAACCATCACTGTCCATCAATGTAGAAATTCAAGCAACATTGCTCCCAAGGAGTGGCCCACATAGGGCCAAACATACAGTGGGCCCATGGTCTCACACAAGGGCTTAATATACATCGTCATAGGCCTCACTCAAGGGCCTCACATTCATTGCATTGGGCCTCACTCATGGGCCACAAATGTTTCACAATGGGTCAAGCCCATAGGCCTCGAATTCATCACAATGGGCCTCGCCCATGGGCCTTGAATACACCATATTAGGCCTCGCCCATGGGCCTCAATACTAGGCCTCATATATCAAGTGGGCCACATCCACGGACCGCACCAATGGACTTTATATACATCAATTGGGCTGCATCAATGGGCCGCACTAATGGGCCTAATACATATCAAATGGGCCTTTCCCATAGGCCACGAATACATCACAATGGGCCTTGCCCATGGACCTCAGATTCAAGCAGGTGGGCCCCATCAAGTAGGCCTTGTACACATCACATCGGGCCTCACTCATGGGCCCAATATATATCACAATGGGCCTCTCCAACTAGGCCACAATTCCATCATAATGGGCCTTATCCCGTGGGCCTCAAATACATCACAATGAGCCTCTCCATCTGGGCCTCACATATATCACTCTGAGCCACACAACAGGTGGGCCTGCACCTCCCAAATGGGCCACCAGATGAAGAACATGGATGTACAGCACATACATCAAGGTGGACCCCACCATGACGTTTATTTTCCATCCAATCTATTCACAAAGTCACAAAGACCTGGATAAAGAGGGAAACAAATTTCATACTTATCCAAAACTTCTGTACTCCTAAAAGGGGTTTCAATGGTAGGCGTTCATTCCCTAGTGTTTTTGAGATGTGGTCCACCTAATCAATGGCTAGACACATCACAGTGTGGCACGCCGTGATGTATCTGAGATCCAACCTATACATAAGTTAACATAGAGATAGATGAAGTGAAAACACAATATATCAGCTTGGTGGGAAACTGCTATGGCCATTAGAAGTTTTAACGATGGATGTCATTGTCCCCCACTATTTCTCAAAATAGTTGGACGGTATGGATACAACACATGCAACATGGTGGGTCCCGTAGATGACAGCGTGGATGAAACAGGTGGGACCCACAAAACTTGTTGTCGTCAGTATAGCAGCTATATGGCTGGTGTGAGATACCCCAGCCAATCTGCTTCCGAAGGTGGGTCCACATGTGTGGTCCACCAGTCCAGTAGAATAGACGGACGGTGTAGTTATCTACATACATCATGGCAGGTCCCACAGTAGGTGGGCCCACTACAGCTGACATCAATACAGCAGCTATTGAGCTGCGTAAGATGCAGCGTCAGCTGCTGTTGACGATACAGGTGGGTCCCACGTAAGGCCCACAACCATATACCCTATAATATATATATTTTTTATTTTTTTATTTTTTATTTTTTTGTTAGCTGTTTAGTACACCCCACTGTCAGTTCACACTTCACTGTATAGGCACGTCCAGTGTCCTTGGACGCTGGACGGTATGGATATGCATGTGGGTCCCACGTGTGGGGGCCATGGCTGGTGGGTCCCACGTAGACGTGGCCCACCTGATTTAGATTAATCTGACATTTGTGTTTCCCAACGCCATTAAGGTAGGGCCCACATGGCACCATCTAACACATCCATCAGGTGGGTCTCACACACACCAAACTACTGGATGGTGTGGATGCAATATATCATCAAGGTGGGCCATTAAAATAGGGAGAAGAAAGTGGGGAAAGAGAGAAAAAGAGGACAGATGGAGGAGGGACCCCGCTACTATGGGCCCTTCTAGACGATACAAACAGTACATCAAATGGCTCCCACCACAAGTGGGCCCTCAAATCATCAAATCTAAGCAAAAGAAATAATTTAAATCCTAGAAAACACCCGCCTTTAGATCTTGGACTCCTCCTTCCGCCGATGTAATCTAGAGCTCCATGTAATGCATTTCAACGGTCGAGATGAAGCTTGGAGGGTGGAGATGGGATATAGGAAGGTGGGCCACACAAAGGTTTCCTCTCTTTGGAAAGCCATAGATGGTTCCCTCCTTGGGGTTGCTTGGGAGAATGAGAGAGAGAATGAGAGAGAGAGAGAGAGATGATGGGAGAGAAGTGATGGGAGAGAGGGATGGTGAGTGATGGATGGGTGTACTTAGTTGTAAGAGAGAGTTAACTTTAGGGGAGGGGTGGTTGTACTTGGGGATGGGGTGTGAGGTGATATGTACTTGACATGAGATGTGATTCATGGGATATGTCGTAGAGATTCTCTCAAAATTCGCAACACGTGGCGTTTTCCTCGAACTAAATGCGGGCCCACATCTCCTGGCCCGGGTATCGCCTCGGCACGCGAGACGCGGCATCGGAACTACGGCGATGACGCGGTCGCTAAGATACAAGTCTCAGGTTGAGCCAACTCTGGAATACGGGATACGACTCAGGGTCGCGCGCAATTGCTGATTACGGATCATGGGTTGCCGGAATTCGACCGGGAGGACCATGGAAGCCTAAGGAATGGTACGGGCTAGGATACGGGTCTTACAACCATTCTCTACAATATCTTACCCATACCACAGTTCATAGTGGTTTTAATCAAGCCTGGTAGGGTTGAGATTTAAGATCAACAATCATCTTCTCTGTCAAGGAGTGTCAAGACTCTTTTCTTACTATGTTTATTTTACATTGCAACAACATCCTTCTCATACACGCCCCTGTTATAGTTTTTCTACCTAATGTATGCATTATGTCATGTCAAGTAATCGGATTTTGACAAATCAAAAATCGGCAGGTTGGTTTCTTTCTCTTTTTACTTTCAAACAATAATTATCTCCACAGTCTTTATTGATGTTGAGTACTTCATCTCCAAGGTTATGACCGCAATTGAGCTATTTTATTTTTTCTTTCTTTTCCTTTACTTCAATCATCTTCTTATCCATGATTGATTTCAAGGGCTCCGTCACTACAATCATCGATGTATTGAGCAATAAATCCTTCTTGGCTTCAGATATTTTTCACAATCGAGATGGGAAATCCACACCTAGAACCATCAATCTGTAAAAAATCTCAAATCCCCTAAAATAGAGACCGCACACGAGTGCAAGTAGAGAAGGGCATGCTTGACCCATTCCTTATCCATCACGAAGGCCCTTACTCAGATTAGTTAGTCATAAGCCAATCACAAGAGTCACTCAATTATAATTCTATGGTGCCTAGCCAACTGTATATTTCAAGATTATGGCTAGTGATGATTCCAAATCAATAAAAACATTTGCAAATCACATATACATTACAATAAGAGAGAAAGAAGAAGCATGTCATATCTCCCTCGCTCATATCCACAAGGGGTAAAGAAAATTAAGAATTCGAGAGGTATGGCACGTGCATCACACACAGAGGTAAAAGGGGATGGCGGGAGAAAAGGGAGAGAAATTTAGAGGGGAGAAAGAAAATGAGAAAGAGGAGAGCAGTGAGGGATAAAAGGATCAAAGATAAAGAGATTTAGAGAGGAGAGAAGCAGGTGCATTGATGTAGGACGTGGCAATAGATACATTCCTGGTGTGGCTGGACCAAAAGAAAGCGAAAATAATTCATCAGATTTGTACCCAATCCTACAGGAGGCATGACATAACTGGGCCTTAGGCATGTTGATGTAAAGCGGGTCGCAGGAACTTTCATGGCGAAGATGGACCAGAGAAGACCCAATCAAAGGCGGAAGTGATCCAGACCATCAGAACCATAAAACAAGCATATCTTGAAAAGCGTAATGAGTTATTCGACATACCATATATGATTTTAGGGTGGGAGATTCTACTTTAGCAACACAACCCACCACATTGGGTTGCCCACGCCGAATTTACGAGATTCCATTAGATCGAAGGTTGAAAGTTCATTTTAATTTTGTTTTTACTATTTATCATAAGTTTTAGTTCGATCATAACTCTTGATCCTTTGAGCTTCAGGAGTCGTGCCCAACATGAAAAGAGCTTAGAAAAATTAGGAAAATAACGTGGTTAGGCAAAATTGGACACTTACTATTTTTGGTCAAAAACTATGAAGTCTAGTAGAAATCATTATCATCCATAAATAATAAGTTCACTACTTATAGTAAGTCACGAATTTTAAAGAGTTTGAGTTGGAGTTTGATTCTAAGACTTCTTCCTAGGTTTGATATCACTATTTAAAGCATTGTAAATTCGTTTTAATCATCAATCAAGTTATTTTTTTTTTTAGAATTTATTTATTTTTCCTTCTGGATTCGAGAAATCTCTGTGAGGAATCTAGAGAAGCTCAATGGATTAGGAGTAGTTATCCCCTAAGGTGGTCATTGACCTCATCACGTCCATCCCTACGTCACACATCTGGATCGAAGAGATTTATTCTAGATAGGTAAAAATTGTCGTTCGAAGTCCGAAATGTAAATCGGCCATAACTTTTGATCCAAGTATCATTACGAGATGCACGACTATGAATTTTGACAGGATTAGGCTATTTGGGGCCAACCAAATCACAAAGTGGGTTACATCAGTCTATTTTACAATAAAATGTATGCTTCCAACTTAAAAACAGAATTTTAGAAAAACTTTACTATTTTTAGTAATTCCGATTTTTATAGTATTTCCTTATTTTTAGAGATTTGGATTTTTCTTCTTTTTCAGAAATAACTTATAAACATGTTCGGACGCTTCTACTAAGGTTTATCTAGAGTTTCTATTTTTGGCAAATTAGGCTTTAGATGAGTTTTACTATTTTAGTTAACTTTTATTACGGTTAGAATTTTACTATTTTTGATCATTACGATTTTTGTTTATTTTTTCTTTACTGATGGTGTAATCGAGAAATTTAGAACATTGGACATTAGACATTATTCTATAAAAATGTTTGAGTTTTCTCTCTCTTTTTGTCTCGTGGATTCAAGAAAATACCGCGTAGATTCAAGAAAATACCTCGTAGATTTAAAGTTTTGATTATTTGAGAAAGACGGTGATCTTCCTCTCATTATCCTTTTATGTTATTCCCTGTGTCACGCATTCTTCAGAGGGGTGTCGCCCTCACTGTTTCTCTTATTATGGCCTATTCAAGTTCCTAATCAGCCTAACTATTGTGCTAGCATGCTAATATGACTTGCCACGTTGGAGTAGTTGTAACTAGTCATCAAGGGAGTCCCGCGGAGCCTTTGTTACATGGTTTTCATAATTAGATGCTTCGTGGGCTCACGCAAAGCAAACCGGTACATTCAAGTAAAATGCTTTAAAAAATAAATAAATAAATTATTTTTTTTTTTTTTTAAAAAAAAAAAAAAAGGACAAGGGTTCCATCTATGACATTCATGATGGCTTGTAGGATAAAATCGGAAGTATCTTTGTAGTTGCAAGGGAGAAAAAAAAATGTCTAAAACACATTGGAGTTATATATACAGTAGATAAGGGGGCATGCTGATGAACATTTGGATCCTTGCAGTCTTATGCAATTCTGACATCAACGTGTATACGGCAATCATTTAGGGCCTGTTTGGCTGGCCAGGTGTATCAGGTGGTATTAGATGGAATTGCATTACTAATCCCATCTAATACATGTGTTGGCATGTTTGGAAGAACTATGGTATAGGATGATGAAAATCGGCGCCCAAACCGTGTACTTTGTGGGTGGGATTTTGCCATCCCTCGCCTTGATTATCCGAATCCACCCAGGAGTTAATGGGGAAGGATGGGGGCTCCACTCGTGGGTCCCAACATGATGCATATGTTTCATCCAAGCCGTCCATCCGATTCTCCATCCAATTTTAGTTTTTGAACCCAACAATAAAGTCGATCCTTATCTGAAGTGGGACACACCGTGAGGCACAAGGGGACTGAAAATCTCCAGCAACGTCAACGACGCTTTGGTTGCATGCACGGAGTTTTGGAGTGGGTTTCTACTCGTGGGACTCATCATGAGGTATCGTTTAAATCCACACAATCCACCTCTTTACGCCGGCCATTTTGATCTCTGACCCAAAAAACTAGGCTGATCCAACCATCAGGTCGACCACACTACAGGTGACGGTGGTTTAGAATACTCCCTCACAACACGGTGGGCGTGGGTGGGATGTCCCATGATCTATCCAAATCCACGCCGTCCACCGGTTTCTCCAGATTATTTCAGGCCATTGGCCGAAAAATGAAGCAGATTCGAGTTTTGAATGAGCCACGTGGAGGGAAATGAACTTCTGTTGTTGAAGTAATGTTACCAAGTTCTGTGGGTCTGACTAAGATGTATGTGTTACATCCACACCGTCGTTCCATTTGGATAGATCACTTTAGGGCATGATCTGAAGAATGAGGGAAATCCAAAGCTTTAATGGACCCACTACAGAAGACAGTGGAGAGAGTAACACCCACCGTTGAAATCTCTGCTGCTCACACGACGTGTCCCAGCGGATGGACGGAGTGGATTTCACACAAGCATCACGGTGAGTCGTATGAAAGAATCATCTCGCGACGGTAACCGTGAGTGGGCGTCACTCTCTCCACTATTCTGTGGTGTGGTCCACTGGAGATTTAGATCGGACTCATTCTTTGGCTCATGTGTGTAGATACAAAACATATATCATGATGGGACCCACAGAACTTGGCAATGTAAATTACGTACGAGCCTGGCGACTAAACTTTCCCGTGGCTCATCTCCGAACCTCTCCTATGGCTGTACACGGTGTAAATCCTTGCCTTCCTCAAGCAGTCTATCAAAATTTTAAATGGAGCATGGCTAAATTCCATCAGTTATCCAAACAACATTTCATGTATCATTGCATTACCAAATCCACCGCAAACCACAACAATCACTGACAAGTGATATAATGAGCTTATTCTAAATTCCATCCCGTATAATACCACCTACTACACCCGGCCAAACACGCCCTTAGGGCAATCAGGATTGCTGATCTGGTGTCCCATCGTGCAGATAGTTTATAAACTGAAAAATAGCAGTTATTTGAGAAACCCTGATCACCATCTTGCCTTGAAGTTTTCTGATTGAATATGGAATTATGCTCTAACCTTTATGCATGCAAATCAACGGCTGGCGACCACAGTCCGGCCCACTTGCCTCTTGGGTTGTGACTATTCAGATGTTGGTCCACTTGAATAATATTCATGATCAATATACCTATATTTTCCCAGTGTACATTAAGGAGTGACTTGTACAGAACTTTCGCCATGTCTACAATGTTTGAATTCTACCAGCGTACAACAGAAGGGGCAAATGACACTGAACGCCAGATGCCTATGTATATACATATGGGTTCGGACTACGTTGCGGTTCACCTTAGCCCCAACCCATTTAAATTGGCCAAGAATTATAACCCAACCCACATAAAATTCATCAACCCCATTACCTTGTGGTTCAACTCAGGCTGATCCGAAATCTCAATCAATAGACCCGAACTCGATCCAATCCGAAATCAAATCCAAGTCACTTGACTCGAACCGTTCCGAAATATACTTTACCTGATCCAAGCCGGCCTCGATCCGATCAAGAAAACCGAGTCGGATCGGATTGGACAGGGTTCGGATCGATCGAGATTTAAATAGCCATGAGAACAAAACGCCATAATCCTTTTCTTCCTTCCTCATTGGCTGAAATACTGCATCTGATAAAAAAAGCTCTCCGACCATGTAAAAGAACTTAACTGCAGAAGTCCCAGAATTGCTAGGTTCTAGACCTATCTATCCTCTTCTGCCATGGTGATTCTATGATTATACAAATATTTCTATCAAACTCGCAAATGCATTGATCACCTCGTCAAGAAGATCTCCTTGTCAAGAAGAAAGCTGCAGGGAGATGGCATAAATATAAACTGCCCAGCTTAACTATGGTTAGTTAAAGTAACTATGATTGGGTTAAAGATATACGATCAACTGCGGTTAAAATAAGGAGGGTTATTTCATACTCCAGCTAAGTATGACACTTGATACGCAGGCAGTTAGAAATGGCATACGTGGCGTAATTTAACACAAATTAAACCGTTAAAATTGTTATACTTACTGTATTTGAGTTAAATTATTATTATTATTTTTTGTTTTAATAATTGTAACTTCAGATTCGTGGATACATTTTTTTGGCAATAAGAGCGTAGAATATTTTTATTTTCTAACTGTACAATAAATATAGAGAATTCTGTTATACAGATGAAAACATTGAAAGAAATCCTGACCTTATGGTACATGTCAATTAATTCTAGTAATTTGGACGGTTTAATATGAATTATTTGTATCCTAATTAAGCAATTTTGAGTAATTTCTAATTACATGAGTATCATCTATCATGCTCCAAGAGAGTATCAAATATTTCTTTTTGAATAATTTAAAACCGACTGTTGTTCGTGGAGGTAGGATTGTCACACGTGTGTACAAAACCCACCATTCTACACCATCTCTACGCCAGAGTGGTATAGATATGAAATATCCAAGCCGTCAATCAACTGAATCCATAGATTTAATCTCCAAATAGTTTTTGAAACTTCAGGTGGGCCTCGATTGTTTAAGAAATGTGGACAGCTTAAAAACTACCCCCCACATATTTTAATCTGTAGATTTCTTTCTAAAAAATTTGATCATATGAACAATGGACCGAACTTTATTCTTTTTAATTATAAAAATATATTTAGGCCATCATGATGTGTGGATTGGATCTATATTCCATCCCGTTCTTGTGCTGACATATGCATGAGCAGCTCTGTATGGAAGAGCGAGTTTAGAAAAAACCATGCTTGGGTCTTATGGCGGTGGAGGTTAGATCGTGCACGGGAACCGATACCTGCATGAGAAACTGAAGAAGAAGGAAAGGACAGTTAAGTAGCCCACACATCCACGTTCGATTATGGTCCTCGGGTCCCACAGCTATAAATGGGCCAGATGGCCGTGATCGGCACCATTCATCTAGTATTAATCTAGAGGGATGGTCATAATTAAATATAATACTGATAGGGTGATCTTGTACATCTAACAAAAAGACTTCAAGTCAAAATCAATGATGATGTGACCCTGAAGGAGCATCTGTGCAAAATGAAACTTAATGTCTACAATCAGTGGAGCTTCTCACACAAAACGTGAAAATTACTGACTTCTATATTTTTACGAATCCATCGCTCAGCCAAAAATGGACGGTTGGCATCATTTCGGGTCTTTTGTCTTCTTGACAAGGGATAAAAGAAGTACTCTCTTTTGAAAAAAAGAGTTGGGTACTTTTCAGTACCACCCTTCAGAGAACTGAAGTCCATATCCTGCTATCAAAGTGGTGTGCTCATCTTTGCCATATTTGCATGAATTCACTTTGTGAGATCGGTCAGGTTGAAAGGCTTCGGCGGCCTTATGTCGAGGCTTCCTCTCTCCTTTGATATGCTAATATGATTTCCATTTACTGGCTTGTCTCTTGTGCTATTGTGTCCTTTTTATTTTTTTTTCTAGCATCTTGTCGATGACACTTGAAGGGGAATGGAAGAGGGTTGCGGAGTAAAAGGGTATATTGGAGGGACCGCCTATTTAGGAGGAATTGAAGTTCCTTTTATGTTTTCTGGAAACTTTTGCTGCTTGGATTTTTAGTTCCATGCACTTGAACAAAACTAGACACATGGTTATTAGGCACGGTCCGGATTGGAACGGTCCGAATCGGATCCATTCGAATCGGATTCCGGATCGGGTCGGGTCGGATCAGAACTAATCCGAACCCGACACGAAAAGATTTCGGATCAGAAGGGGCAAATGACACTGAACGCCAGATGCCTATGTATATACATATGGGTTCGGACTACGTTGCGGTTCACCTTAGCCCCAACCCATTTAAATTGGCCAAGAATTATAACCCAACCCACATAAAATTCATCAACCCCATTACCTTGTGGGTGGTCCAACCCAACCCACAAAATTCTGTTGCAAAATATTGATTTTATAAATCTATATTTTAAAATAAAAATAATAATATAATATATAAATAAGGTTTGAAAAATACCTTTTTGTGGGTTTTTAAGAATAGTCCCATATGGGAAAGGGAAGAGAAGATTTTGTGGTTTAAATGAAAACAGTAGAGTATTATAATATTTGCTTACCTACTCCAAGGATTATAGACCTGGCGTGACTGGAACACCTGCGAGCTCAGGCACGGGCACGGGCTTGGGCTTGGTGCGAGGGCGTGGGCATGTGAGGCAGTGTGACTGTAGAGGCGCTAGTGGCGCACTTTGCACTTGACGTGTGCGAATCGCGGTGCGACAACGGTCATGAGATTTATTTCTTTGGACCATAACTCCCAGCCACCATAGCCTATAAAAGGAGAGCCTAGATGGGTTTCCAAACCATCTCTCAACTCACTCCAGCAAACCCATACAAACTGAGACAACCCTCTACTCCTCTCCAGCAAGACAGCAAGGGTTGAACCTTTGCTTGAAGAACAGACTAACGGTGTGGTCTAGAACAGTTCAACTAAATCAGTGGCTGAAGAACTGACTAGTGCAGTGGTATAAATTGAATATTCTTCTTCTCTCTTTTCTTCTGAGATTTTTCTTTTTTATTTCTGTCAGATTGTGTAACAGAGTTCCATTTGGTGGGCCTTCGTGTTTGCTGAACGCAGACCCACACTACGCTCATCGTATCCTAGAAGTAGTTTGCCTGTAACCTATCAGCATACTCAATTCACTTGCGTAGGGACAAATAACGCTTTAAGGACAACATTTCAGACGTGCTTCAACATGTCATTAGTTCAGATAATTTTTTATTTTTGGTTTCCACATTATACAGAAATAATATTAATCTGTATAATTTTCAACAATCTTAAAGCGTTATTTTATGAAAGCCAACGGTGTTTCATCCATCAAGTTGATGAATCAAGACTTGATACGTCTTGATCGGTTCGATGGAACCAATTTTACGAGATGGTACGACGAGCTAAAATTTCTTCTGACAGCGCTAAAGATCTACTACATGTTAGATCCAAATTTGCAACCACTACCTGAAGCATTCGACACAGACACACCTGAACAGGTGGCTGCCCGCACCAAATGAGCTGAAGACGAACTCTTATGTCGAGGACACATTCTGAACGCGCTCTCCGACCGCCTATACGATCTGTACCAACATATGTCGTCAGCAAAGGAGATCTGAGCCGTTCGAGAGTTCAAATACAAGGTTGAAGAAGAAGGTACCAACAAGTTTCTCATTGCTAAGTATTTTGACTTCAACATGGTAGATAACAAACCGTTGCTGCCCCAAATCCAAGAATTGCAGCTAATAGTAAATAAAATCAAAGCCATCAAAATTGATCTTCATGAATCATTCCAAGTCGGGGCTATAATCGCTAAATTGCTACCGATGTGGAAAGACTATAGAAAGAAGTTGTTGCATAAAACTAAGGACTACGTAGTGGAACAAATCCAGAAACACCTCAAGATTGAAGAAGAATCCCGTAATCGTGACAGAAAGAATGATAACGGGAATGTCTCGTCCAAGGTACATGCAGTAGATAATACTAGTAACAAGAATCCCGAGAAGGACGCGCGATTCCCTGAAACGCAATAAAGAGAAATTGAAGAAAAACACCCAAAAAAAGAACGGAAAGTTCAAAGGCCCATGCCATGTTTGTGGGAAAATCGGGCACTATACTCGAGTATGCCGATATCGTAAATCTAAAAAAGTGGCAAGTGTAGTAGAAGAAGACGATATTGTGGCTATGACACTGAGGTGAATACCATCCAAGGCAAAGTTCCAGGTTGGTGATATGATACTGCCGCTATAGTACATGTGTGCTACGACAAATCAGCCTTCAAAACCTCTGAGGAATTGACCGATGGTCAAGAAGTCCAAATGGGTAATGAAGTCCGATCAAAGGTCGTTGGAAAAGGAACTGTCGAACTGATATTCATCTCTGGGAAGAAAGTGATTCTGACTAATGTACTGCACGTCCCAGACATGAGACGAAACTTAGTTTCTGGGGATCTTCTAAGTAAACCAAGCATAAGGTGGTGTACAAGTCAGGAAAACTGATTATGTCCAAGAATGAGAATTTTGTCGGAAAGGGATATGCTTGTAATGGAATGGTTAAGCTTTCTCTGAATGAAAGTAGTACTTTTGCATATATGGTTGAATCCGGTGGACTGTGGCATGATAGACTAGCCCATATAGGGTATAGTACTTTGAAGTTCATGGCTAAGAATGGTTAAATCTCATACACAGATAATGAAACCGATAAATGTGAAGTGTGCATACGATCCAAAATGACGAGGAAACCTTTTCCAAGTGTTGAAAGATCGTCTCAAATATTGGATCTTGTGCACAGTGACATCTGTGAGTTAAACGGCATTCTTATTCGTGGAGGTAAACGGTACTTCATAACCTTTATAAATGATTGCTTTAGATATGTATATGTTTATGTTGATAAGAACAAAGTTGCCACTAAATCTATGGGGTGAGGCACCGCTTGCAACGTGCTATATACTAAACAGAATTCCGTCTAAAAAATTTAAAATATCTCCATATGAAATATGGAGAGGTAGAAAACCTAACCTAAGATATCTAAAAGTGTGGGGGTGTCTTGCATATTACAGAACCCTTGATCCAAAAAGAACTAAGTTAGGACTAAGAGCTATTAAGTGCGCCTTCGTAGGGTATGCACAAAATAGTAAAGCTTATAGACTTCTAGATATAAAGTCTAATACAATGATAGAATCAAGAGATGTTAAGTTATTTGAGAACTCATTATCCTTGGAATCAAAGGATAATAGAGTCCAAACTCCTGATAGAGAACCAAATAACACGGCTCCATAAATAGTGGAAGCTCCTGTTGAACCTCGTAGGAGTCAAAGGACAAAAATAGATAAGAGTCTAGGAGATGACTACATAAACTCACAACGCATCATTTTCCATCTTGTAGAAGCAGATACAGAAAATGTTATAAGAAAAATACCTATAGTGATGACTATAGAAGATGATCCTAAAACATATAAAGAGGTTGTATCCTCTAGAGACTCAGCTTTCTGGAAAGAAGCTATAAACGATGAAATGGAATCCATACTGTCAAATCAATCATGGGAATTAGTAAACTTACCTCTAGGTTCTAAATCCATAGGATGTAAGTGGGTATTTAGGAAGAAATATCACACTGATAGGACTATCAAAACCTTTAAAGCTCGACTAGTAGCTAAGAGATTTAGACAAAAAGAAGGGATAGATTACTTTGACACATACTCTCCTATAACTAGGATAACATCCATTAAGATATTATTTGCGCTAACTTCCATACATCACCTTTATAACCACCAAATGGATCTAAAGACCACATTCCTGAATGGGGACCTCAATGAGGAGGTATACATGGAACAACCTGAAGGTTTTGATCTACTAGAGAATGAAAACAAAGTATGTAGATTAGTCAAATCTTTGTATGGATTAAAACAAGCACCAAAACAATGACATGAGAAGTTTGATTCTAAAATACTATCTCATGGTTTCATGCATAATGTAGCTGACAAATACATATATTTTAAAGTAAATGGTAGTTATATCATTATTATTTGTTTGTTTGTTGATAACATGTTAATAATAAGTAATAAAATGGAAGGTGTGACTGAAACAAAGAGGTTTCTATCTTTCATATTCAAAATGAAGGATCTTGGACAAGTTGATATCATCCTAGGTATCAAAGTTGAAAAACATTGTGGGGGTTATACTTTGTGTCAATCTCATTATATTGAGAAGATAATAAACAAGTTTAACCATCTAAATATAAAGGAAGTAAAAAACCACATTTGATCTAAGTATCAAGCTAAAAAAAAATACCGGAAGAACAGTTGCACAATTAGAATATGCGAGTGCTATAAGGAGTCTTATGTATGTTATGCAATGCACTAGACCTGATATCGCATATGCTGTGAGTAAATTAGTAGGTTTACTAGTAACCCCAGTACTGAACATTGAAATGTAATCAATAGAGTCCTTGGTTACTTAAAAGCAACCAAAGACTTAGGACTATTGTATTCAGAATTTCCTACCGTATTGGAAGGATATATCGATGCGAGCTGGATATCGAGTGTAGGGAACAACAAGTCTACTACAGGGTGGGTATTCACCCTATAAGGTGTAGCTGTATCTTGGGGATCCAAGAAACAGACTTGTATAACGCACTCGACTATGAAGTCTGAATTTATAGTCCTGACTGCAACAGGTAAAGAGGCTGAGTGGCTAAGGGATCTTCTATTAGAAATTCATTTTTATGTAAAGCCTATATCAATTATGTCACTACATTGTGCTAGTGAAGCCACATTAGCTAGAGCCTATAGCGGCACTTATAATGGTAAGTCTAGACATATCAGTCTTCGACTTGATTATGTCAAACAATTGATTCGAAATGAAATCATTACTATTTCATATGTGAAATCAATCAATAACCTGGCAGATCCTTTTACTAAACATCTACCGAGAGAGGTAGTAAAGGCTACATCTAGAGGGATGGGGTTGAAACTCTTCAATCAAAGTTCCACCAGTGATGATAACCCAACCTAAGGTTAGAAAATCTCTAATTTTGGGTTTAATGGGTAAGAACAAGTCACTGATATGTGAAAAGTTTTCAGCACTAAATTATAAAACCTCATCCATAATAGATAAGTGTTGAGTGTTATGAAAGAGGGTTGAGTCTTAGAACTCTTAATGAAATCCAGTTTATAGGAGAAGCATCTTATAATAACGGAGACACTGGAAGGATTTTACCTATATGAACATAGAAATAGTGTCGTCCCTCATGAGAGTTAGGAGTTTTACTCTCGAGATCGTTCACGAATTAGGATAAGCACATAGCCATTAATTATGCTAAGTAAGATTGTGGGAACTCTAACAAACACATAGCGAATATGTGTGTGGTTTCTCCGACTCTTTTATATAAGAATAACTGGTTCAACGCTACGACTACCAGTCATTTCGACAGAGTTTTGAGATACTTACACTGAGGAAAGATTAAAATCGAAAGATATCTTTCTTTATGCATGTAAGCTAATTATTCTGGCAGAAATGTTTAACCGAGAAAATATATTTTTAAAAAAATTAAGTGAGGGATTATTACAAAATATTGATTTTATAAATATATTTTTTAAAATAAAAATAATAATATAATATATAAAAAAAGGTTTGAAAAATATTTTTTTGTGGGTTTTTAAGAATAGTCCCACATAGGAAAGGGAAGAGAAGATTGTGGTTTAAATGAAAACAGTGGAATATTATAATATTTGCTTACCTAGTCTAAGGACTATGGAACTTGCGTATTCCAGTGCGTAACACTGGAACACCCACGCGCGGGGGCTCGAGCTCGGTCTTGGTCTCGGGCTCGGGCTCAGTGCGAGGTTGTGGGCATGTGAGGCAGTATGGCTGTAGAGGCGCTAATGGCACACTTTGCACTTCGCACTTCACACGTCCACATCGTGTCGCAGAGGGTCGCTCCTTCACGACCTTGAGCGAACTGGAGCGAGACGTGTGCGAGTCGCGGTGCGACTAAGTGGCTAAGGAGGATGGCAGGCTGAAGAGGAGATTAGAGGACTACATAAGAGTTCTCCAGTATATATAGAGAGCTGAAATAAAGCTGTTGCAACAGATCTGTAACAGCTGTGCCATTAGTGTAGGGTCCAACTGTAACTGCTGCATGGCTAGCCTAACAGCTAGAAAATGGCTAGCTGCTGTCTCATAGCAGTCAGCATGCAGTAGTTTAATGGCCCATGCACAACAGTCAGAAAACGGCCATAAAACGGTTAGTTTTCTCCAACAGCTAGAAAACGGTCATGGGATTTATTTCCCTAGACCATGACTCCCAGCCACTATAGCCTATAAAAGGAAAGCCTAGATGGGTTTCCAAATCATCTCTCAACTCACTCCAACAAACTCATACGAACTAAGACAGCCCTCTACTCCTCTCCTATACTTCAGCAAGGCAGCAAGGGTTGAACCTTTGCTTGAAGAACAGACCAACGGTGTGATCTAGAACGGCTCAATTGAACCAGTAGCTAAAGAACTGACTAGTGCAGTGGTCTAAATCAAATACTCTTCTTCTCTCTTTTCTTCTAGGATTTTTCTTTTCCTTTTCTGTCAGATTGTGCAACAAAGTTCCATTTGGTGGGCCTTCGTGTTTGCTGAATGCAGACCCACACCAAGCTCGTCGTATCCTAGAAGTGGTTTGCCTATAACCTATCAGCATACTCAATTCACTTAAGTAGGGGCAAATAATGCTTTAAGGATAGCATTTCAGACGTGCTTCAGCCTGTCCTTAGTTCAGATAATTTTTTATTTTCGGTTTCCACATTATACAAAAATAATATTAATCTGTATAATTTCCTACAAATTCATCAAGCCCAAGCCTGACACATTTAATTGTAACAGGTTGGGCTCTATTGACCTAACCCTATACAACCCAGCATGACAACACTAAGGGTTTAAGAATAGAATATGAGACTTAAGGTGTGCCCAACCCACGATTTGATGTATCTTTCGACACCGATACATATCGCCCAATGTATGCTGGTCATTCATACATGGCGATACGAGCAACACAACACTGTATCATTGGTGAACCATATGATATAGGAGAAGTGATTTGAAAACTATGGTGCAGCCCTGCCCAATTAGCATATGTACTGTTATTGTCTATGAATGATATGGTTGTATTGGCCCAAAATAGCCTGACACAGGGCTATATAGGTGGTGAGCAATACAATACCAGATACACCAATTTTAAACAAACGTTAATGTGGTTCAACTCAAGCCCAGCCCATTTAATTAAACAAGTCATATTTTTAACCCAAGCTCAACCAAATACCTATTTTCTACAAAATCAGCAACCAGGTTCGTGCTATGGATGCCAGTTTTGGTAGGTGGGCCCATCTAAGAATAGTCTGGATTTACAAGTTCATGGACAATGGTGTAGATATAGGGCAGACTATATACATGAGTGTTAATGAGTGTTATTATTATGACTTCACAATGTTTGTTTAAACACGTAATTCTGCAGTCAAATAGAGATGTAATGGGAGTCATGTATTATAAATTATAATCATTACAAATTTATATTGTATACAGTGAAAATCACAAATCCAAATAAGTATGTTAATGCATTTTTTCTGTTCATTGGACATTTTAATAATATACAGGTACTTTGAATATGTTTTTATCATGTCTATCTAAACATGAGAATTAATAGGCAATTTCAAAAGACAAGTATTGTAATTTGTAATCCTTACTTATTTGCAACACAATCAACCGGGCCTTCCATGTTAGGCAGCATTGTTGTATAATTTCTCTTGTGAGTAGGAATTGCAATTTACTTCAATGCACATCCAAACATGGCCCCTTGCTTTGATCCAACTCACTCACCTACAAGTCTCTCAATATCTCCTTCTCAGACATTTTATCAATGCAACCTCCGTTTCATTTTATCATCTGTAAAACTAATTCCTAATTGAACAATTCCCTATAATTTCAAACACCAAACAACCAAAATCACGCACCTCTCTGTTTTTACTCTGTTTCATCCGTGAAATAGCCAAATTTTCTCAATCTTCTACGAATCCATTATAGACAGAAACGCATTAAAATCCTCAGAATTCCCTATGAACCCCTGAAACATTAGAAAGGCATCAAGAAGAGAAGAAAAATGAAAGAAAAAGATACATATATTCCTCTAAACTTGAATAACCAACAGAAAAAGAGGCAGTTTCAGCAAATGCATATTCCATCAGATGAGGAAAACTAAAAAACAAGAACAATAAAACCAGGTAAGATTTAAAAAAATGCAT
The DNA here is from genome assembly GCF_029962835.1 of Magnolia sinica. Lineage (NCBI taxonomy): Eukaryota > Viridiplantae > Streptophyta > Magnoliopsida > Magnoliales > Magnoliaceae > Magnolia > Magnolia sinica. The sequence goes on from NC_080580.1 coordinate 31,828,319, forward strand.
CAAAAACACTTTACAAAATAAATAAATAAATAAATAAATTTAAATTTTTTTTTTTTTTTTTTAAAAAAAAAAAAAGCCATTCTTCTTTCTCTGAAACTTGCAGATATAACAGTAACAAAGATTATAACATCATGAAATTTACAGAGAAACCAAAAATTCAAACAAACCCAATCTACAAAAGCCTGAATTAGACAAAACCGAATTTGTTTTTGGTGTTTTTTTTTCTCATATAATTCCCATATAAAATAGTCCAAGTGGCCTCTTTCGTTACGTGAAAATCTTCACACAGAGTAATGAAAACCCTTCTGCAACATTTGATTTTCGACTCAAATTTCCATATCTAAGTCTTCAGAAATACTCTGAAAGGAGAAAATCCATAGAAAATATATACCACCACTAAATCATCTACTTCTCATCAAATAAAATAATAAAAAAAAAAAGAGGCAACTTAGGACGATTCGCAGAAAAAAAAAAAACCCAACACAGTAAATTAGAGAATGTTCGTCGATCAGGCATCGGAATGCGCTTCTGACGTGCAGGTTCTAAGAGACGGCGTTCTAGAGGTAGAGCTTCGGCCGCTTCTGCTCAGTTTTTCTCTAGCCTTTGAGGCAAATGCGACGACTAATCTGACGGTTTGTTTGAATATGTGAGCTTTGATCTGGCCTCTTTTTGGTGGGAGATATACTTTTTGTTTTTCTTTCCCTTTCTTCGGAGAAAGTAGACCTTCGGAGGCCATTCCTATATAGAGGATTTCAGATGTTGATGGAAGCTGACAAGGACGAAGGAGAAATGTTGATGGAAGCTGACAAGGAGGAAGGAGAGAGAGAGAGAGAGAGAGAGAGAGAGAGAGAGAGAGAGAGAGAGAGCTGAGCTTCTCGAGGAGAAAATTAGTAATATGGTAGTGAGGGTAGGAAGGCTAAGATGGTATTTCGAAAATGAAAAGAATTTCAATGCCTGTGAAGAAGGAGATGAAAGCAATTTGATTGGTAAACGGACAGATGCTACGAATGACTGTTGCTTGCTTGGGACTTCCACGCTACTTTGGTTTGGAAGTAAATTGCGTGGTGTCCCACACACCACCGACATTGGTGGTGTGTTGACGTAACGAAGTTCCCTTAGCACTACCCTGATGTATTATATCCACCGTACATGCATTTGGCTAGATTATTTTAGAACATGAGACCAAAATGAGCCAGATATAAAGCTCAAGTAGACCACACAGTAGAGAGTACCAGAGAAATGATGCCCACCATTGAAACCTGCTTATGGCCCACCTTGATGTTTAGAAGATGACAAACGGGTTTATGTGATGAGGTTGATCACCGTCTTCCATGAAGCTTTTCTAAACTTCTCACAGAGACTTCTGAAGAAAAAGCAAGTAAAATAGAAAATAAATTCTATAAAATTCATAATTTGATTGATGAATGAAATAAACAAGTTTACACACTCAGCGATGGAAGAAGTTTCAGAATCAAACTACAACTAAAACTCCTAGAATTCGTAACGTACTATAATTGGTAAACTCACTATTTATAGATGATCATGATTTCCACTAGTGCGCAAGGTGTTTGGCCAAAAATAGTAAGTGTCCTATTTGGTTGAATTATGACATCTTCCTCATTATTCTAAGCACTTTTCATGTTGGGTGCAATTCCTAAAGCCCAACGGATGAAGAGTTATATAGAAACTAAAATTTATTATAAATAGTAGAAATGAAAATAAAATGAAAATTCAACCGTCGATTTGGTGGTATTTCGCAAATTCAACGTTGGCAACCCGGCATAACAGGGTTGGGTTGGTAAATTAGCTCATTGTACTTCAAAATCATATATGGTACGTCAAATAACTCGTTTCGGATTGCAAGATACACCCAATTTAAGGTTTGATAGTCTAGATCACTTATGTCGTCGACCGGGACTTTTTTTTGTCCATCTTTGCCATGAAACTGTCCGCAACCCGCTCTACATCAGAAGGCCAGGATAAAGTAAAAAATAATAATAATATTAAAAATTAAATTTTTTTTTTTAAAAAAATAAATCAACTTGTTACTCTTCCCATATATTTTTTTAGCTCATTGTAAGGGTTGAGCCCAAAAATGAAACATGTACCAAGGTCAAGTGGACCATAACACAAAAAACAGTGAGAATAATGATTTTCATTGTTGAATTTTTTTTTATTTTTTATTTTTAGAGTTTGTAGAGTTGTTTATCTATCATCCAACCTGTTGATAAGAATATAGAAACATAAATAAAGAAAAAACACAAATTTCAGCTTGACTCAAAACTTCTATAGCCTGCCAAAAAAATTTCAAACGCAAACATTAAAATCACATTGTTTCGTGTGGTGTGGTAAACTTGAGTTTTAGATATGTTAATTTTTTTAGCTCAAGCCCTAAAATTATAGGGTAAAATAGATGAATAGAGTAGATAAAATACACAAATCAGTGTAGGCTCCACAGAGTTTACACGGTATGCTTTCTCCAGGCAATCCACACCAGTGAGGTAGGCAGGCAATTTTACAATCGCATTGCATGGGGTAGAGCAGAGGGGAGCGGAATGCAGGGTGTGCTACACACCACATACCTCAGTGGCGTGTTGACATCACGAAGTTGTGGGGCCACCATGTTATATCTGTTATATCCAAACTGTCTGTCCATTTGGCCAGAATTTTAGGGATTGAGCTTAGAAATGAACCTGATTTAAATTTCAAGTGGACCACACCACAGAATGTAGGGGATCGAACATCTACCGTTGAAAACTTCTTAGGGTCACAAAAGTTATGGAACCATCTGATATTTGTTTTCCCCTGTCATCCAGGTCAATATGGCATTATGAACAGGTTGGATGGCTAATAAACATCATGGTGAGCCCTAAGAAGGTTTCAATGGTGAGAATAATTGTTCTTAGCTTTCTATGGTGTGACCCACCTGTGCTTTGGATCTGCCTCATTTTAGGCTCATGTCCCAAAATGATCTCGTAAAATAAATAGATAGTGTGGATATAACATATACATTGTGGCGGGGCTACAGACTTGGTGTCATCAACACACCTACATATCTCTCCCAACTGTTTTATTTGGTGTGGCTCACCCTAATCATGGTGTGTGCGTAGGATTAACAGTAGTTGACGCAACTGTTGATAGGAGTGGATTGTGAATACACATTACGATGGCACCTGTAGGGGTGTTGATGTGGCTAATTTCTAACATGGGAGGACGCGTCTGCTGCTTAGAGTAGATTGCAGAAACACGGTAGAGTTTAGGGGCCCACCTGCGGCAAGAGCAAACAACCACTTATATATATATATATATATATATATATATATATATATATATATATATATATATATATATGTGTGTGTGTGTGTGTGTGTGTGTGTGGGAAAAGGTACTATGCGCTTGACCTCACAAGTCCGTCCCATGAGGTCAAGCTGTGTGGGCCCCACCGTGATGCATTTCGAACATCTACCCCATCAGTCAGATGCACCATTCCATCGTGGGCCTAGGTCTCAAAAATCAAGTCAATCCATGACTTGTGTGGGCCACACCACATACAGAAGTGGAGAGGGGCCGTGCACCATTAAAACATTCATAATCATTTTTTGGGCCCACCGAGATGCGGTTTGCAAATCCAGCCCATCCATTATGTGTGTCCCACTTGGATGAGGGTTCAGACCAAGTTTCAGACACATGCAAATTTCAGGTGGGCCCCACCAAGTGCTTTTATAAGTTTTAACGGTAGCTTCACATGATTTTAGATGGTATGGCCCACCTGAGTTTCGTATACGGCTGATTTTTGGGATATCCCATAATTTAAAGGGGACCCATCAAATGCACGGTGTTGATGGTCGACACGCATCACGGTGGGGCCCACACAGCTCGACCTCATGGGAGCTTATCGTGAGGTCGAGCGCATAGTACCTTTTCCCTATATATATATATATATATATATATATGGTGCTATGAGGTCGACCTCATGGGAACTTCCCATGATTTCGATCTGCGTGGGCCCTACCATGATCTTTGTCAAACAACGACACCCTTCATTTGATGGGTCACCTTTAGGTCATGGGACTTCCCAAAAATTAGCCTTATAAGAAACTTATTTGAGCCATACCATTTCCAATCATGTGAGGACATGCCTAAAACTTATAAAAGTACTTGGTGGGGCCCACCTGAGTTTTGGATGTTGTTGAAACTTGGTCTGACCCCTCATCCAAGTGAGACACACACAATGGATGGTCTGGATTGGTGAACCACATCTTGTTGGGTTCAATAAATGATTATGAATGTTTTAATGGAAGAGTAACCCCTTTCAACTGTTATATGTAGTGTGGCTCATCTAAGTCATAGATTGACCTGATTTTTAATATTGTGGCCCACCATGGAATGGTGCGTCTGACTAATGGTGTTGATGTTTGACATAGATCACAGTGGGGCCCACACACACACATATATATAGGGAAAAGGTTCTCCGCGGTCTAGCTCATAGGAACTTCCCATGAGGTCGAGCAGTGTGGGCCCCACTGTGATGCATGTCGAACATCAACATCATGCATTTGATGGGTCCCCTTTAAATTATGGGATATCCCAAAAATCAGCCGTATACAGAACTCAAGGGGGTCATACCATCTAAAATCATGTGAAGACATGCCTAAAACATATAAAAGCACTTGGTGGGGCCCACCTGAAATTTAGATGCATCTAAAACTTGGTCTAGCTCCTCATCCAAGTGGGACACACATAATGGATGGGCTGGATTTGTGAACCACATCTCGGTGGGCTCAACAAATGATTATGAATGTTTTAATGGAGGGTAACCCCTCTCAACTTTTGTATGTGGTGTGGCCCACACAAGTCACGGATTGACTTGATTTTTAAGCCCTAGGCCCACGATGGAATGGTGCATCTGACTAATGGGGTAAATGTTCGACACACATCACAATGGGGCCCACACAGCTCAACTTCATGAGAAGTTCCATGAGGTTGAGGTCAACTTCATGTGAAGTTCCATGAGGTCGACCTCATAGTACCATTTCCCAAATGGTACTATGAGGTCGACCTCATGGAACTTCCCATGAGGTTGTGTGGGCCTATATATATATATATATATATATATATATATATATATATATATATATATATATATATATATATATATATATATATATATATATATATAAAACTTCCCATGAGTTCGAGCTATGTGGGTCCTACTGTGATCTTTGTCAAATAACAACACCCTTCATTTGATGGGTCACCTTTAGGTTATGGGACTTCCCAAAAATCAGCCTTTTAAGGAACTCAGTTGGGCCATACCATCTAAACTCATGTGAGGACATGCCTAAAACTTATAAAAGCACTTGGTGGGGCTCACCTGAGTTTTGGATGTTGTTGAAACTTGGTCTAACCCCTCATCCAAGTGGGACACACACAATGGATGATCTGGATTTGTGAATCACATCTTGTTGGGTCCAATAAATGATTATGAATGTTGTAATGGGAGGGTAACCCCTTTCAACTGTTATATGTAGTGTGGCCCACCGAAGTCATAGATTGACCTAATTTTTAATATCGTGGCCCACCATGGAATGATGCGTCTAACTAACGGTGTTGATGTTTAACACAGATCACAGTGGGGCCCAAACACATACACAGATATATAGGGAAAAGGTTCTATGCAGTCTAACATCATGGGAACCTCCCATGAGGTCGAGCTATGTGGGCCCCACTGTGATGCGTGTCGAACATCAACACCATGCATTTGATGGGTCCCCTTTAAATTATGGGATATCCAAAAATCAGTCGTATACAGAACTCAGGTTGGTCATACCATCTTAAATCATGTGAAGACATGCCTAAAACATATAAAAGCACTTAGTGGGGCCCACCTGAAATTTGGATGCATCTGAAACTTGGTCTGACCCCTCATCCAAGTGGTACACACATAATGGATTAGTTGGATCTGTGAACCACATCTTGGTGAGCCTAACAAATGATTTTGAATGTTTTAATTGAGGGTAACCCCTCTCAACTTTTGTATGTGGTGTGGCCCACACAAGTCACGGATTGACTTGATTTTTAAGCCCTAGGCCCACCATGGAATGTTGCATCGACTGTAGCTCAACTTCATGAGAAGATCCATAAGGTCGACCTCATAGTACCATTTCCCATATACATACATACATACATATATATATATATAGGGAAATGCTCACCTGCACACCAGTTCGCACGGAACTGGTGCGAACTTTTTTGAGAACCCATCATACGTGATGTGGATCGAAAATCTGAACCGTTCATGTGAAGCAGCAACTCATGAAACCCCCCGGGCCCAAGTTTTACTTTGATCCAAAACTTTGGTGGACCATAAAAATGAAAACGGTTTCCTCCCTTGATTTTCATTTCTCTTTGCTATGGCCCACCAGAATTTTCGATCAGGGCGAAAAATTGTCCTTTAGGGTTTCATGGGATTCCGCATCACATGGACCGTTCAAATTAGACACCCATGACACATGTGCAAAGGTGTGCAGGTGAGCATGACTCTCTCTCTCTCTACAACCTCATAGGAAGTTCCATGAGGTCAACCTCATAGTACCTCATGGGAACTTCCCATGAGGTTGCGTGGGCTTGTGTGTGTGTGTGTGTGTGTGTGTGTGTGTGTGTGTGTGGTAAATGGTACTACGAGGTCGACCTCATGGAACTTACCATGAGGTCAAGCTGTGTAGGCCCCACCGTATGCGTGTCGAACATCTACCCCATTATTCAGATGCACCACTCAAAGGTGGGCTACAGACGATATCCATCATTCATTTGGTTTTTGAAACTCTATCAGATGATACAACACTTAACCATTACAATTATGTCATTTGATCACTAAATTTATCAATGACCTTCACCTAAATTGGGCTATGAACCATAGGGATCACCAATGACCAGGTTTAGAATTGATTTGACCGTCAAATCTTCATAGATCGTAAGATAAACACATGTTTCAAGAGCATGGCCCACCTGAGCATTGAATCCACCTCATCTTTGAACGGATATTCTATTTGAACCCGCTGTCTATTAACTCCGAAACCAATCTATGAGTGACACATAAGCTAAAATTATAAGACCTTACTACATAGGCCTTAAATCTCATAACTCATCGCTAAGTGGGTAGCCTTTAGACCCTAGGACCTTTCGGATAGGGATGGATTAAGATCAAAAAAATTATAGCCACTAGGTTGTTAGAAAGTGTCATCTTATCACACAAATCAAGTCATGGGGCCCACCTAAACTTTTGATCTGCCTAATTTTCAGTTAGAGGCCCTGATTGGGACCTCCAAAGTGAATGGACAGATTAGATTTCCACGATCATAACTATGGACCCCACATTTCACTGTGGGTGTGCACCTACAATGCACCATGCCTGTCAAACAGCATTTAACCCGGCTGTCCCAAAGAGGAAACCTCCTCTTTTCTTTCTCTTCACGTGATTCCCGCCCGAGCTCGATTCGAACGGACAACATCCGTTTTTGACGTCCATGGCCCACCATGATCACCCAACCAGGAGATCCAAACCGTCCATCGTGTTCACGACACAAATATGAATAGACCTTGAGAAGTTACATTGATAGATAGACGAGTGTGTGTGCACGAAGATGGGCACGAGCAGAGCTATGCATGCGGTATTTTGCTGAAAATAGAAAATTTCGTTTATAAGTGTCATTCTTGCAATCCATGTGAGCAGGGCTAGGCAAATCCTGACCTTTCAATCAAGCAACTCTCAGCCATCGAATTCCTTTCACACGGATTAGGATTTCCACCTGTAGCCGAACAAAACCACGACCTATTTTGGCATTTCCAGCCATATTGGAGGCAGTTTCAAACAAATCAAATCCTGACCATTTAATTTCAATTGGATGGCTTTGGGGAGCTAAGGTAAGCAATAAAAAGAGAGTGGATTGGGCAACATAGGCTCCTCCCTCTGTTTCTAGCGACCACGCTCGAAATCAATCAGCACCTTCAACTATTGAACCTACCACCCAAACCTCCGTCAACTTTCAAAATCCTCATTCCACAAGCACCCTTGCATCTATCTGAGTAGTCCACAATAACCAGATTGAAGGAAAACCGTACAGGCAAGATTCCACCATTGAGGGCCACTGTCATTCTCACCAAATCGCTGACTCGCTCGGACTCAGTTAAACTGAGTCTTGAGCTTGTTAGACACGATAGAAAGAAAAATAAAAAGAAGAAAGTCAGAGGAAGAGTAGGGAGAGCGAGCGAGAGAGAGAGAGAGAGAGAGAGAGAGAGAGAGAGAGAGAGAGAGAGAGAGAGAGCATGTTGGGTTGTCACACTACAACCGAGTCTCGGATTGCCGACAAATTGGATTGACTCAAGTCAATGATGAGTTCGGACTGGGGCCAAACCTGTCTGGTCATGAAAAAAAGGAAAGAAGGAGATAGATCGGAGAGTGGAACGGTTCAGCTCATGTGAATCTACGGAGTCCTGTTTGCCAAGTTCGTGGTGCACCAACTCACTAAGTTTATTGGAATTTCAGTGAGTTGTGTTGGGCCTTCACTGCTGACTCATGGGTGTGTAGTTGGGTTGGGTAGAAACTCAATCCCATATGCGTAAGGGGGTTGTTGCGGTTAGTCTCGAGAATCCGAAGAGTTGTGCAGCTAGTTTAAGACTAAGCTGTGACTATACAATCATTGAGTCATTGTTCCATGGACTCAGCAAGTTGGGTTGATTTCGTGCTTGCATAGGAAGTCTAGGGGTGGAAGAACCATGGGAGAGAGTTGCTATCGAGTTCAGTCGACTCATCGGCCAGATTGGTTACTGTACTTCCAGCGAGTTGTTGGTCATTTTGTTGATAGTTTATGGAGTTGGAAAGAGGAGGGAAGATGGGAAGGAAAGAGGAAGAAGAAGAAGAAGAAGAAGAGAGAGGAGTGAGGGGCTTCGCTTCCCTTCATGGCGTTTCTGTCGAGTTGACTCGGTCGAGTTGTGCGGAGTTGGGTCAACTTAGTGGAAGTCGAGTTTGGTTGAGTCATGTTGAGCCCTAGTTACTAGTGAGAAAAGGAAAGAAGATGAGGTAAGGAATGGGAGCCTTACAATAATCAAGTCGTTAATGAGTTAACTCGGCAAATTTCACCAAGTCCATACATCCGTTCCCACAAACAACGAGTAGGGAACTGTCTCGATCCAACTACATCCAAAAGGCTTGGCTAAACCTAACTTGGAGCTGAGTTGGTTTAAGTTGAATCAACTAGGTGAGATTTCTCTCGAATCTTGCATTAGAGTTCTAATTAGAGCTTTCATTGGTTAATTAACTTCCTAATCTCAATTAAGATGTAGCCTAATATTACATTTTTAGTTTCACCTTAATTAAGATGGGAGTGAGTTTAGTCAAGTCCATCTCAGGAAGACTCTAAGGGCGCATGCACTTCCTAACGATGATGTAGGCAGTTCAAAACATAAGGTGATGATTTATTCCCCTTCAACTTTCTACTTTCCTATTAGTTTAAGTGATAGTTTGTGTTTAATTTCAGTTGATAATTGATATCTCTATTACTTGTGCTAGTTGTTGGATTTGACTTCTAACTTATATGCTCAACATTTATCGTGTATAAACATATGTATGTTGCACTTGTATACCTTCTCATACTTGTGGATTACTTGTGGATTGCTTATAGAACTTAAACCGGTATATCTATCAGTGGGAAACCTCACTTGTAAATGTACATCCAGACTTGGGATGTAACTTGATTGATTGTGACTATAATGGGCCCTCGACCTAGTGACCATTTTACCTAAGTTTGTTGTGGACTTGCCATCTTATGGATCCTTGTGCCCCTTGTGGCTTGATATGATATTTGCCCTTTGCGACTTTAATATGATATTTGCCTTTTGTGGCTTTGAGTTGATATTTGCTCCACGTGGCATTGATATGATATTTACCCATGTGTCTTCTATTTGATATTTACCCTAAGTGGTTTTGTGGATTGTTTTTGTATATCTATACAATGATAAGATCTATTTGTTGCATTATGATTAGATACTAGTCGACGAGCTTACCATTAAACATTCAAATGTTTTAGTCTTATGAGTCGGGGATGGTGGTATGAGACACTATGCCCAAGCTGTCACCCTACGCTGGGTGATGAACCCCCGTAGTGACATTTGAGCTTTCTTAAATTAGCTCGTTGTAATCGGAATAATAACGGTTGGGCTAATCATGCATTCATAGCATACAGGTGATAAGGGGTGGCTAAATCTAGATGTTGTAGCACATGCCCTTAGTGGTATCATTTCGCTAGCTTGCAGACCATCAACTATCGACCCACGTACGTGATGTACAATGATCTTGGTCACTATACTTGTACGTGATGTACGCACATGATGTGCTTCGCTGGTGACCCACCATATGTATGGGCTTCGCCCAAGTCCGACTGGATGAGCATCCCCAGGTTGATGTGCATTCACACATTCATGCTTTTAAACAAGACTGCATCATGTATTATTTTGGATGCCTTATTTCTTTAAACTATACTTGATAATGCCAAAGTGTGTAATCTTGAGAGGAATTCACACTAAGCTGACCACTCATTTATCGAATATATAACTGAACAGGTAGTGCAGGCATCTTAAATGATATTCATGTTCAGATTAATGCGTAGCATGGTACAATTATTAGGGATGCATGGTTGTATCTACCAATAGAAGTGCGCGATCTTGCGGCTCAAGTTTATATGCATTTTATTATTTCTCATGTGTTAAATTGTGTATTTCTTGTACTTGTTGTCATAGAGACATTGGTTCGTATAAGTCATTTGGGTAGCCGCTCGTATATTTTGAATATATATGAAATTTCTTTTATACTTGATTTGTTAATCTCCATTAAGCTGCTAACTCTGAGAAAAGAAAGGGAAAGAAAGAAGAAAAAATTTTATATGTGAAATTTAGCTATCTTTAAAGGTTAACACTTGGGTTTTTGGAAAACCAGTCATATACTCAGGTTTCGAAAACTGAGGCGTTATAGGATCTGTGCATGCGATCCCTGATCCGTATTAGGGTTTACCACCCAGACGATAACTCCCCATTCAATGTCAGGCTAACACTGCCCCGACTAACTGACCTAACTAATCACTAAGGACCCGAATGACACAATCCAGATGCACAGGGTTAGGTCGTCCATCAACGGGTGGAGGGTGCCCACAAATGATATAAGGGTCATCACCTAAATGCAAATGCAAAGCGGTCGCAACATCATTACAGTTTGATGTACTAAGCTCATAGCCTCCTTGCTTGCTTGTTGGTCACTATGGGGAGGCTCATCACTCTAGCGTAGGCCGACAGTACAGGCACAGTGTCTCATATCACCATGCTCGGATCCCAAGACTCGGGGATCGTATCACTAACGGTTATTAGTGGGCCTCTCTAGGTTATGGGGTTCTCCGTATTCAGGCAAACGTGATCATATATGGTAGACAGGTATGGTCGACTATTAGCCTAGTTCGGTTGACTTAGGTGAACCTCGGTGTAACTAGCATTGGGTGCAAGCATCTCGTATAGCCTGACTACTGTCAGTTGTCCACATTCACCCTGTGTTAGTCAGACTAGTCTGAGGCGGCCGACCTAGTCAGGGTCGCCCATGTGGGTCTGCGGTTTTCCAACCAACATACTGCACAAGCAATCCTAATCAATCAATGACACTGATAAATCAACTATGAAACTATAAGGAAGGATACAAACAACAAATCAGAAAATTCTACTATATTTGGCATTTTATCGAACATGCAGGCTGTGTTACAAATAACATAGCAATTCATGAGCAGTAAAGGAAATTGAGTACATAGGCAAGTGAGTAGTAGGAAGCATGAGCAATAAATTAGGAAATTCAACCTATTCTAGCAATCAATCGAACATACATGCTTCATTACACATGGATAGCAATTCATGGAAAGTAAATGGGCCATACGAGTACGCACGGGTTAGCATGCATTCATCCATTCATGAAACAAATCATTAATCGTGACACGAGGTTCTAATAAACGGCAACTTAGGGGTAATAGTTCGCACTATATGGGTTGGTATGTTGGATTTGGACTCGCTCTTAGGGCTAGAGTTCCGTAGGTCAACTCACCGGCACCCTACACTACCGTGGTTAGTTCGTAAGGGCACATACAATTGGCCCTCAAGGCCCAAAACTTGAGGAAAAGCTAGATATATAGTTACCTTTACTCGTTGTCGGGGCAATTCCAGTGGTGTGACGCATCGCAGCTACATTGCGTGCTAGCGGTGGTGGGCAAGTTCTCCAATCAGCCCCCTCTTACACCTCTCTCTCTCTCTCTCTCTCTCTCTCTCTCTCTCTCTCTCTCTCTCTCTCCCCCCCCCCCCTCCCCTTTATTGCAATTGAAATTTCGTAGGGGAGTGAGAGAGTAGGAAATAGAGCTATTTATGGTGCTTAGAATGTGCACGAATAGCCTTGGTGCCCCCTTTTTTCATTAAACTTGCCTTAGGGTAGGCTGTTTTCAATTCACAGGGTCTTTCTATGGGCCCATTGGATCATCCACACCAGGGGAATGTGCCCCACTATGGGATCTATGTTTCGTCACAACCGTGCATCAATCGGATACTTCAATTAGCCGTGGGGACCCTGCTTACGATAGACGGTCGTCGGTGATCGATCGAGGCCATGGCTATATAGATATGAGCGGAGAATTATCCTTAACGTATACCCCAAGTTTGGTTGCGATCTAACAATCAAAAAGTCATAACTTCACGAAAGAGTGGGGGCCTATTTCGCTTAAGTTTCAAATTTCAATGTAGGGCATTCATATATTTCAAGCACTCGGCCCCTGGCCCAAGTTAAGTAATTATGGGCACTTTCTTGGTTATCTACTCGCAACAGACATCAAGCTCACTAAGACGAACATCATTTTATAGCATCAGGTTTAATGGCCCACTAATGAGCGGTTTAGAGCTTATTCGGATAATCAGGGCATTTTGTAATGAGTTTGGTAGGGAGACTTCTTATGTGCAATGATTAGGGTCTAGATTAGATACATTTATAGTGTGGCCTATTTGCAATTAGCGAAAATGACGATTCAGTCATAATCCCTCTAAATTGTTGGTCTATAGGATAAATAAGTAGTTGGGTTGATTTGGTTTGTTAATTAAAATCTGACCCTTAGTTGTCTCGACTTTAGGTAAGTATTTATTTAGTTCAAGTTTTCTCGATTAGTCAATGATAAGTCGACTAGATTTGGACCCTCTGTGAACAAATCCCGATGTTTTACCGATATCACCCGCATATAAGCTTACCTCGAGCATCAGCGGTCACTAAGTGACAACATAGGCTAGTTATATTAAAAAAATTCAAGGATTTTTTGAAAATCCAGAATGTTACAATATCACAATGGGCCCTACGGAGCCCTTGATAGGACTGTCCATTTCTAGCTAGGTCTTTGTAGGGGTAACACCCAATCTACACCCATTTGGCCCAATGTATAAAAAAATGAACAAGCGTGGCTTCAGTGTGGATCTTCGGATCCACCAAGGTGGGTGGGATCCCTAACTATGGAGCCCACTGTAATGCCTACTCAATATATTCACATTGTCCATCCATTTTGAAAACTTATTTTAATATTGCATGATTTCAAAAATGAAGCCGATCCAAATCTCAGGTGGTCCATAATACAGGTAATCAACTATTAAAAACTTATTGTGAGGCACAAAAGTTTTGGACCAAAGTGACATTTGTGTGGTCTCTTCATTGATGTCTTTGTGGCCTTATCAACCGGTTGAATGGCAAAGAAACATTCTAATGGCCCCTATGAAATTTTGAATGGTGGGGATTCAATCACAACTTTTCCTTGATATGGAACACCTAAGATTTGAATAAACTTCATTTTTAGGTTCATGCCATAAAATGAGTTGTCAAAATGGATAGATGGTGTTAGTGTAAGGGATATACATCACAATAGGCTACACAATTAGGGATCTACCAACCTCATTGGATTCAAGGATCCACCCAAACTGTGCCCAAAATGGACGAGGATTACCTACTAATGTTGTCAATAGCCATTATCTATGGGATGGTGTACTATGGGCCTGCTTGATGTATGTGTTTTAACAATGTCATCCATCCATTTTTTTCATATTAATTTAGGGCATGAGCTCAAAATTAAGGCAGATCCAAATCTAATGTAGACCACACCACAAGAAATAACGGTGATTGAAATTCCACCATTAAAATTTTTATTGAGTGCAATGAAAGTTTTGGATGAAGCTGATATGTGTGTCTTCTCTTCATCCAAATCTGTGTGACCTAATCAACAGCTTTGATGGCAAATAAACATTACGATTGCCCCTAGGAAGTTTTTAAGGGTAGGCATTCGATCACCATTGTTTTCTTGTAACGTGGTATATTTGAAATTATGTATGTCTTATTTTTGGGCTCATGCCCTGAAATGATATTGAAAATTAGATGATGGCACGAATAAAACACAGGCCCACAAAGCAATGTCCAATAGCCACCTCCCTACTGGCAGGGTGTCAGTAGGCAATCTGCATCCCTACAAAATTAGTCGGATCTAACATTTAAGTGGGCCACGGAAGAAGGGAAAAGATGATAGAGAACGAGAACACCCACCCTTCATTAGCACAGTCCTATATATATATATATATATATATATATATATATATATATATGTTATGTGAGAGCCAAGGGAATCGCCTGGATGAAGAGTCTGAATGGGCCGGATTGCATATAAACTACACGGGGATACCTGTTGAAATCAACAGTACTCTACTTATCCCCTGTGGTGTAGCCTGTTGAGTTTTCGATGGGGATGCGATTGTGGGTTTTTCTTATGTAAATCGGAACACCTGTAGATAGGTTGATGTTTTTAGTGCATCACGTGGGGCCTACTTCTATCCAGCCACTGGTACAATTCCAGCGCATCTCAAAGACTCAAGCAGTACGGTTTTGTGATGCTCGACTTCAAGGACGCAGCATGCCATCCATGCGTGAGGCGGTGCCACTGAAAATCAACATTTGCCCGGGTTAAAGTGGGAACTATATTGAAAAGGACACAATTGTCATTTCATACATGAAAATCCTTCTCATTACGGCTCTAATGTTCGTGAATCATATATAGGCAAAACCTGTAAATTCACTGCATATGTCCGACTTGGAATATATAGCATGATTTTTTGGAAAATACTTGCTTCCTAACGAGGAAGTCAGATGAATAGAATATAGATTAACTATGGATACTGCAGTGACCCTGGTCCCACTTATATTGCTTATCCTTCTCAAAAATATCACTCGCTCACATGACCTAATCATCCATTCAATTCCTAGGAAAATGAATCATCATATCAATTCTACTACAAATGGCTTATTCAGTGATCTAAAATATTCATCATGTGGCTTCCACTTAATGGTCCGTGATCTCTCACATCAAGTCATTTTGGTCCAATGATCCTATATATCCTCCAGTCAACACATGGAGAAATATGGGCATGCTACAAATGATCAATCATCAATCTAGTCACCCATCATGTGGGGCCCACTAACCATCAATTTTAAAAACACTTTGTTGGATCATCCTAACCTTCCAATTGATGCCTAGGAAAATAGATTATCCACATTCATTATCATACAAATGGTTTTATCATTGATCTAGACCATTCATCATGTCCATTGTATGAGGTCCCTGACTTTATGAAAGATCCCTTTATGTTCAGATGTGAGCCAAAGCTGGCCTGAGTGTTTAGTGGAGTTGATGGTCCAACTTCCCAGTAGGGATTTGTTGGTGATGAATTCAGCCGCACCTGTTATGTGTGTGCGTATGTGTTGTGTCGGGTGTGTTTGAGCCAATAGTAGCTTAACTTGAACTGAATGCCCTGTGACCATGTGCCACGGTGTGGGAGTGCATGCGCACAACCAGATATAGGTGTTCTCCTTTTGTTTCCATAGTGTTCTATGTGATAGAGCACGATATGGATTTAGTAGTGTTCTATGTGATAGGGCACAATATGGATTTAGACATTTATACTGGAGTTGTCACTATTAGCACAACTTAGCAGGACAATACATTAGATGGCGTCAACGGTGGTGTTTGAAATTTGAAATCCTCTGATTTCTTGCAAGTGACAACGGTGGTGTTTGAAATTATAGGTAAGCAAAATAATTGATGCCTAGGAAAATAGATTATCCACATTCATTATCATACAAATGGTTTTATCATTGATCTAGACCATTCATCATGTCCATTGTATGAGGTCCCTGACTTTAAGAAAGATCCCTTTATGTTCAGATGTGAGCCAAAGCTGGCCTGAGTGTTTAGTGGAGTTGATGGTCCAACTTCCCATTAGGGATTTGTTGGTGATGAATTCAGCCGCACCTGTTATGTGTGTGCATATGTGTTGTGTCGGGTGTGTTTGAGCTAGTAGTAGCTCAACTTGAACTGAATGCCTTGTGACCACGTGGACGCCACGGTGTGGGAGTGCATGCGCACAACCAGATATAGGTGTTCTCCTTTTGTTTCCATAGTGTTCTATGTGATAGAGCACGATATGGATTTAGTAGTGTTCTATGTGATAGGGCACAATATGGATTTAGACATTTATATTAGACTCGTCACTATTAGCACAACTCAGCAGGACAATACGTTGGATGGCGTCAACGGTGGTGTTTGAAATTTGAAATCCTCTGATTTCTTGCAAGTGTCAACGGTGGTGTTTGAAATTATAGGTAAGCAAAATAAGAAGTAAAAGAGAAAAAAAATAGAAGATGTAAAATAATGAAAATGATGCGTGTGCATGAGTGCAAATGTTGTGAATGTTCTAGGAATGTGTGAAATGAAGTATGGATTGATTCAAGATGCGAGAAGAAAAATAGAAAATCATAGATCATTTTCTAACATAAGAGATGGTCATATGTCCCTAATTTCAACCATATTCTTTGATTTTAGTTGCTTCTTGTTTTACTATTTATGCTTCTAATCAGGCAAAATAATAGTGTAGTCAATCTTTTTCCAAGCTGGTAGGGATTGGAGTGGAGTGTGTCGACCTTACTCTGACCCACTCCGATCCACTTCAACCCACTCCGACCTCCACTAGAATTAGGTTAAATCCATGTTGAACGCCTTCACCAAACATAAGTCAGGGTCAAAATTCACTTAGAAAGCGTTACATTACTCTACAAAGACTCTAGAACCACTCTGTTCCCCTCCGACCCACTTTGACCTCCACTACAAGTGGGTTGGATGCATGTCGAATGGCTTTGCTGAATCCAAATAGGGCCCAAATCCACTTGAAAAACCATTCATTATCCCACGAAGACTTTTGTTTGTTGTCAAATTTGTGGTGCCAAAATCACTGTTATATATAACTTGCATAAGTGAAGCTCTCTCAAGGATTAACATTCATAAACAAGCTAAGCTCACAACAAGCAAAACTCACAAGTACAAGGATCAATCTTGAATGCAAGAACTGCTCACAAGACAAGACTCAAGCTGCAAGAACTCAAGCTGTAAGACTTCAAGAAGAGTACAAGGCAGTTTGTAAAGAACTCAAGACTCTTTCAAGATTGAGCTACATCAAGACTTCAAGATTGAATACATCAAGACTTCAAGGCTCATTCTTCAAGGTCACTAGTTCCTAATGTTTCAATGTCCTTACTTCATGGTTGAGGTTTGACTGACCTTAGGTTGACCTTAGAAGTAGGTCACTTTGGATACATAAATCGAATGTTTATTTTACATAAGTTTGGTCTGTTCTTCGACTAGTCCTAGGCCTTCTTCGAGTAGTCCTAGAGTTGCTTCGACCGCCTAAGAAATTCCTCGATCACCGTGAGTTTGTTACAAATTTCGGATAAAATCAAGGCTTCGACTAGTCCAAGAATCTGCTCGACTCGAAGGAACAGTGTCGACCGCATCTTCGACCAATCGAAAAACTTCGACTCAAAATCCGCGATGTTTTTCAGGTTCTTGACTCGAAGGTGACCTACGACTCGTAGAACGGTCAAAGCTTATCGCGCCGAATTTTTCATATCTGATATTGCTTCGACTAGTCGAAGAGCTCCCTAGACCCGTCGAAGCTATCCGCTCACCTATAAATAGTGCACGAATCTCGGAAGAAATGATTTAATTAATTAATCCATTCAAGCCAATCTTCGTCGAACTTCCGAGAGATAATTTGCTCCATCTAAGCTAAGTGTGCTTATTTAATATTCTCTTTCCTTAGCTTTATTTAATTGATTTTATTTCTATTCCAATCTAATTTGATAAGAGGAATTGTTATTCCCTTTCTTTGGAATCAAAATCAATTAAGGCAAGCCCTATTTGGTTTAATTTAAAATCTATTAGAATTAAAACCATTGTCATTGAGACATTGAACTTGGACATTCAATCATCTACTCGACTTAGTCTGGCCTGCTACAACGAAGGAGATAATCGTATTTTACATTTAATTGTAAATTCCTTTCTGTTTTGGTTTCTTTCAAGATTTGCCGAAAAATCTTGTTGTATTGGTTATCCGAGGAGAGCCAGGAAAACTCGAAGTGGGGTTTTTAATTGTGTATGCCAGAGACAAAGACACAATTGTAAAGGTTATGGGTGAACCACTAGGAAAACCTATTTTATTAGTGAACGCTAATATCCTGTGTGAGGATATTAGGAGTGGAGTAGCATTCGTGTGGCTGTTGGGAACAGCTTGGTGAACACACAGGCGAACCACTATAATCCCTTGTGTTGTGGTTGAATGATTTATACTTCTAATCTTTAATTATTCTTTTGTGTGATGTATGTATGGTGGTGAATGTTGTAATCATTTAATTCAAGCATTGTGAGAATTTTGTAATAGTTTAGAATTTATTTTCTGCTATTCCTTTATCAGCTTGATATTCAATTTCCTTTAAAAGTTGTTCCAGCAAGGTTGCCCTGCCATTTTTATGGTGTATGGCTGTCCCTAGAACAATACATTTGTGATTACAATTTATTTTAATTCATTTTGTATTTATTTCTGTATTCCTCTTCGGTTTGAGATTTGATACAAAGATCTTTCTAGAAATAAGGTTGTCCTACCATAAACTCTGGTTTTTGGTGTAAGGTTGTCCTTAGAACAACATTTGTATCAACCTCTCAAGATCTGAATTTTGAGGTTGTTTTACTTTCCTGCATTGTGATTTACTTTGGCTATCATATTCTTTTTAATTCCGCTGTTATAAGTTTTATTTGGCATTGTCCTATTCACCCCCTTCTAGGACATATAGCTAGGCCTTTTCAATTATCCCACGAAGACATTGCACCCAGTCTGACCTCACTCCAAGCCACTCTGATCCCCACTATAAGTAGGTCGAATGCATGTCGAATGCCTTTACCAAACCCCAAATCTGGTCCAAATATGCCTGAACAACCGTTACATTACATACGAATACTCTTGAGCCACTCTGACCCCACTTTAACCTACTCTGACCCACTCTGACCTCTACTTATAAGTGGGTTGATCACATATCAAACAGTCTGGTCCAAATCCACTTGAAGTAGCCGATCCGTTTATGTGGACTACTCCAAAGAAAATAAACTATTGGTGTTTGAAAGGGGGTCAAGCACATCTCGAATGCCTTCACCGAATCCAAAGCGACTCCAAATCCACTTGAACACCCATTACATTAACCTATGAAGACTTCGAAGCCACTCTGACCTTCACCACACGTGGGTCGAATGCATGTCCAACGCCTTCACAGCTGAACCCTAGTCAGGTCCAAATCCAATTGAACATCCATTACATTACCATACAAAGACTTCAGAGCCACTCCGCCCACTCCGACCTATGCTACAAGTGGGTCGAACACATGTCAAACCCCTTCATTGAACCCAACTTGGTTCAAAATCCAGTTGAACAACCATTACATTACCCTAAGAAGACTCGAGTGCCACTTCGACCTGCTCCGACCTCCACTACAAGTTGGTCGAGCGCATGTCAAACACCTCCACCGAACCTTACATTGCCCTATGAAGACTTCAAACTCACTCTAACCTCTAATACAAGTGGGTCGAATGTATGTTGAACGCCTTCAATGAACCTAACTTGGGTCAAAATCCATTTGAACAACTGTTACGTTACCCTAGGAGACTCCAAAGCCACTCTAACCCACTTCAAAATACTTTGATCCACCGTTAAAAATTTCCTAAGGCCCATAGTAATACCCACTAGAATGTTTCCCATTCATCAAACCCGTTGTTAAGGTCAACCAAACCTGGATGAAGGGAAAATATAAAGATTAGCTTTGGTCCAAAACTTTTATGGCCTATAAAAAGTTTTTAATAGTCATTTACCATTGTTTCCAATTGTATGGGAAAACAAAATATCAGCTTCATCCAACCCCCCTTTCAAACACCAATAGTTTATTTTCTTTGGAGTAGTCCACATAAACGGATCGGCTACTCCCCCTGCCACCAGCCATTGGCTGGTGGTCGATGCTTTGTGGGCCCCACCATGATGTGTGTGTTTCATCCATGCTGTCCATCTATTTTTATAGATCATTTTATGTTATAAAAAGAAAATTGAGGTATATATCAATCTCAAATGGACCACATTACAGGAAACAATGTTGAATGAACGTTGACCATTAAAAACGTTTTGGGGGCCATAAAAGTTTTGGATCAAGCTAATATTTATCTTTTCCCTTCATCTAGGTCTTTATGACTATAATTGTTCGGGTCAGGTTAGCCACGTATCGGATCTGTCCGAGTCAGGCGACCCAGACTCAGTCCCGGGTCGGAACGAGTTCGGATTAAGCTATTGTGATTTTGAATCTGTTCGGATTATTCCCGATCCGATCCGACCCGGACCGATGCCCAGCTCTAGGCTGGTGTCAGGGGGAGTAGCCAATCCATCTCCCTCATTTTTAGGGCTCATGTCATAAATTGAGACGCAAAATGAACTAGGCATGGATAAAAACACATACACACAAAGCACCGTCCAGTATCTACTATCCACTGACAGTGTCAGTATGCAATTGCGTCCCAGGTGCACCACAACATAGAAAATGGTGTGACAAATAAAATCAGTTGTTCAAGCATTTTCAAGGACCAAGATGATGATTGCTTCTCATCCAACCTGTTCATAAGATCACACAGACTTAGATAAATGGAAAAAACAAATATCAGCTTAATCAAAAACTTTTGTGGCCCCCGATAAGTTTTCAACGCTAGGCATTCAATTCCTACTGTTTCTTACCCGGTGTGGTCCACTTCAGATTTGTATATACACCAGTTTTAGGGGCATGGAATAAAATGAACTGAAAATATGCATGGACGGTAAGGATAATGATGGACACATTACGGTGGGCCCTGCATTGTTAAGTCATCACGCTTAAGCACGGGACTTACTTCCTAACGGGACTAACTCCGAGGGATGTGTTATTAAATTGGGTGTGAAGTTAGGAAGGGCCCACCATTATCATCGTGAGGATCCGGGTCGTTCATTCAATTACACAGGTTATATTATAACATGCCTCATAAAATGAGGTAGATTGAATGATCAAGTGTACCACGCCAAGCAGATTCCTTCCATTGGTGTAGAGATTACCCACCAATGTCACTTCATACAACCCACCCACCTGTGGCTCTTCCTGTAGCCCACTTACCACTCGGTATTCAAATCGACATTCACGCTTTTTTATCTTTGTATGGAGGCTTTATGGGTTGATTTGGATGGATGATATACTAGACTTGGAGTTGCCACAAGCTAATTAATTAATTTAAAATCTTACAGTCGGATAGAACTTGCAGAATCTGTAAAAGCTAGAGAATCCAGAGGCTCTCTTGCTTTTATTTGACTCTTGATCTACGACCTGGGATGCTATGCAGTATTGAGATTAGATAGACTCGGATTATGATTGCAGGCCATAGAGCATTGTCTACATATGCCCCTCTTTAGTAGATGTTGGGGGTGCAACCAATTGCCAAAGCCAGTGGACACCCCACCCTACTTAGGGGGCTACAAGAGGGTTGGAGGAGGTTAGAGAGGGCTAAAAAAGATGAGATTTTGAGAACTCAAGCACTCCCTCTCACTCTTAGTCACTTACTCTCTTTCTCTATTTCTCTCGCTCTCCTTCTCTTTGTTGGTTTTTTTTTTTTGTTAAATGAAGAGAGGCGGGGGAGTAATTATAGCCCCTTGAGATGGTTTTCTGGTAATTTTAGGGATTATGGAGGGTAAATGATGATGTGGCGGCCTAGGATTGGTGGAGGGAGGGGAGATGCCACATTGCACTTTTTTATGGGTTAAGTAGCTTGGTAAAATGGTAAATAGTAGGAACTTCAGGGTCAAATAGGTCTATCATAGTTGACTTTCAAGTGAAACTACAACTATAGCTCCGAGCACATCTTTCAAGAGAGGGTGTAATTGGATTACCAACAGCGGTAATCCAATTAACACATCCTCCTACTTACTTTCGCAGTTCATCCAGAGGGCTTGTTCGGGCCCAAAGAGTGGCTAAAGGCCCGTGGTTTGAATATTTGGCTAAAAAATGGCTTGGGTATGGCTCAACTTGAATAATGGCTTGGGTATGGCTCGACTTGGGTAATGGTTTAGCTTGGGTTGTGATTGTCCTTGCACTTTCTGTGGCATTATGGACCACGAATCACAACGCTTTCACATCGGATCGGTGATAACATCGAAGGGTAAATCTGAAAAGTAATACCCCAACGCTTCGCAACCTTACGGGGATCCTCCTACTGTCTGGATCTATGATGTTCCTTCGCTATATGATCACCATAAGAGTATTTGTTCCATTTGATCATCAAAGTGGTTAGCTGCCCTGCGCATTATGCAGCATTACGGGAAACTCACCACGTCAGCTTGGACTCAATCATACTTTCCAAGCATCCCGGACTAGGTATGTGCGGGTGACCTTTTTTCCATGCAGTCTTCTGATTTTGATATATCGGTTACAACTGATCTTTTCCACTCCTTTAAAATGATTACTCTGATCAGGGTTGGATCGAGCTCATCATCACTTGCATTGAACTTTGTCGTTGTATGATTGTCCTGACCTTAAGATCTAGGCCAATCGCGCTTGTATCACATACAAATTTAATAACTCCTGTGGAAATTGAAAGAGGTTGAATCTTATTTTTACTGTTGCGCTGGTGCCACTGAGAGGTATAGAAGACCTTTTAGTGCCTTAGATGTCGAACACTATTTTTTTGAAAATTTTATTTTAAAAACTATCCCACATAAGGAGCTACACTCCATAGGGATTTTAATGCAATAATTTTTTTCTTGGCCGTTGAAAAGATCCATTCGATCTCGCGGGAGGACGTCGTCGTTCGGTTTTTATTTTGGCCTTCAATTTTTGTGGAATTTTAAATAAGTCTGATCCTTCTCCATTAGGGATAGTGGGGATGATCAAGGCTAAGGTTTTTATTGCAAAGATTTTTCTGAAATATGTCCAGACAATTTTGTTGCCTCCATTGAGGGTTCTGTGGGACTTCCTGTAACATCCCAAATTTTCACAGCCCAAGTACATACTCATGCCTGAGAATTCCAGGTGATAATAATGTATAAATTAGATGCTTTAAAAATCGCACCTTATTTTTTTTTCCCTTTTCATTTAAATCACATCCAATTACATTCATGAAGGTAACCAATCATGAGAATATAATATACTGTATTTATTATTAGAATAAAAAGTTCAACTAATTTTCTAGTGCCCTCTCAATGTGAGCTTATTATTTATTCAAACTGTGCAGTGGAAAATAAATAAAACTAAACATAAAGTTATCTCTTTATTCATTCATAATAATCTTTCATAGGGAGATGGTCCTCCGGGTCTTCAATTTGTACATCACCTGCATAATTTGTACGGTTGGAGAGGGTCAATGCCCTACTCATAGTGATGGTTATCCTTTAAGATTAGCAATAATTCAAGAGATTCATAAAAGCAATGTAAGGGTTCTGATACATCTCGTACTTCACCACTACGAAAGGTATCAGCATGTGCAACCAATATATATATATATATATATATATATGAATGCATGCCTAACAAAGTGTGTGTGGCTCATCATACATAGTAATCATCATAATATGGAAAATAATTCGTAGAAAACCCAACTCGCCCCGTATCCCATAACCGACACTACTATGGATTTACATGAACACCTTGAGGTGACACAACACATGAGTCGGATGAATTATATGACACGATTTGTTCGTAGATCGACTATTTACGACATCCAATCCTAGAAGTGATGTAACATGCATTGTGAATTACTTACATCGATTTATGCACCACTACCCAAACCCATTGAATTACGCATCAACCAAGAGGATCTCTACCCAGAGCGTATTACGTCCGCGATAAAATATTTGAATCACTAGTTGTGAGACCTCTAACACATCACTTGCACTGAAGGAAAAATAAACTGAATCATGAGAGTTTTAGAATTCTAAGACACATGCCCAAGCCATAAAGGGAGGTAGCATAAGGCTAACTTAATAAAGGAGAAAAGTAACATTAAGCTATTTCAATAAAAGAAAAAAGTAGCAAATAGGCTAACTCATCAAGAATAAGGAGAAAGGAGCAAAAGGCCAACTACATATAGAGTGGAAGTACACATCGCTCTCAAAATTAGTATAGGGCAAGGCTTGTATCCATCGCCTCACATATATTTATAAAGATCACGCATAATTAAAATCATACATTAACCATAATTCTCAAAGAATAAATAATTGATAATGGTAAACTAAACAATTGCATGGAGGATTCACAATAATATGGAAACATGTAAAAATAAGATAATTCATACCAACTCAAATTAATGTAAGCTTAAAGGAATTCATCACCTTATCATTAGATTTAAACCCTATGTAGATATCCATGTAGGAAAGCTTCTACATGAACCACGAAATCGCTTGAGTAAGGGGGAGACACCACACGTGTGGAGAAGGAAGAGGATGATGGGCATCTAGGCTTCTCCTTCTCCTTCTCTTTCTCTTTCTCTTTCTCTCTCTTTCTCGTTCTCCTCCTTGGACGTTGGGAGTGTTGGCGGGTGAGTGGACAAGGGAACGCACACCCCTTTTAAAAGGAGTGGGCATGTAAGAGGGGTGTATTTCACATCCTGCTTAGATTGGGTTTCTCTAATTTTTCCTTTTCTGATAATATTTCTTTAAATCTAAGTCATCCAGTGTGTCGAGGTCGTTAAATAGAGTTGGGGTATATGATTTTCTTGGTGATCAGAAATTTAGATCGGCCTATCTTGAAAATTCTCCTAACGGGTGCCAAAATGAACTTGATCTCAATTAACGGTCCACGCTTAATGATCAGGGCCTAATTTTGAAAAAAATGTGTAGTCAGGATAAGCAAACAGTTGGATAAAATTTGGTGGTTGATCAATGGTGGAAAAATCCTAAATCTAAAATTTCACTTTTTTTACTAATAGAAAGGAACTTGCTTCAACCTTCAACGGTGTAAGATCATATATTGGGGTCTAAATTTTATATAACCTCATAGTCATATGAGACCAAAGTGTGGTCCAAATTTGAGTTGCGATGGATGGAAGGAAGTGGTTAAATTGACAGGACCATATTTATAAGGAGTTGATAGGCCTTGTCAGGATAACTTCGCGCCTAAGGAGAAGCCTACCAAAGTGGGTTCTTCATATTTCACACTTGGTCCATATGATGGGCAATCAAAGTCGTTCATGTGAAGGAAAATACCATACTATGACTACCCACGAGGTTTCTTCACTCGATGGACACCAAAATCAACGGTTAAAGGGTTGATTTGTCAATTGGGTCACTTTTATAATGATCTAAGGCTGAAATTTGACATGTATTATTAATTTATGAAACATAGGCATGGAATAAAATTTCACATCAAACGGATCGTGGGAACCATGTGATCTATAATTCGAGGGTCTAGGTTAATGGCATTTTCATAATTATTGCTGATATGAGAGTTTTGGGAAATCTAATAGTTCTATATGATTATAGTCATGTTTCTAAGTAATTCTTACAAAAGAACTTATATCTAAATCATTATGCATAAAGAATTATTCATTAAATTAATTAAGAGAATGTATATATATTAATCAACATAATGGATGGTCAGATAACATGTTAAGAATAGAAAAAAAACTTAATGGTTAGTACTCTGATCATGTATGTAAATGGGTGTACGGTCAGTTTTGTGACCAGATGATTACAAGTGAGTTTTTTTACAGTGATCAAGAGGTAGAACATGTATACTGTTAAATTCAAGTGACTTGTTCATATGTGTAAGTTTCTCAAATTGTAGTTTTGATTGTGAGTTAAGCATATTCATATCTGGTGAACAAGATGAATGAATCAGAATCTTAATTTGATATGTGTATGAACGGATGCAGATACCATGTGGTTAGTTTACTATGATTGGGTGGTCCAAACTCAAAGTAGACGGTCAGATATCTTTACCTATCGGTGGATAGTTGTCACGCCCCAAACTCAGAAACTGGGCTCACGAAATTTCTGATCGCCGAATCCAGTGCTGACAGCCTCCGCAGTACCCCATTCTTGGCTCCTTGCATTCATACGCCAGATTCCGATCCTGAGATGCTACAAGGAGGTTTTTTTTTGTACATTTAACTCGTAATAAGCATAACCACAAGCATACCCAAATCACAAAGGCAACATCAACATCACTTATCCACTAATATAATCAGTTGAGTACAATACTGGAAGGAAATATATAAATAAAAACCAAGCCCCAGAAGACCACCGCACGCTCCAAGCTCAACATTGCTGCAACCTAACATCACCTGCACGTATCTATCGTGCATAAGCTTATAAAAAGCTTAGAGGGTGGTGTAAGTGTGTGCACAAGGTAAGTGCCAAGTATTCCATATCAGAGTAATCAAATTAAGAGGAAGTGCTGACAAGAGCATGAATTATCATAGTAAACAGAATATTGACGAGATCATAAATCATACGATAACAGAGTAGCGAAAATACGGACAAGTCTATGAGTCAATCAATGTCAGAATATGTAATGTAGAACAACTATGCAAATGAGAAATCATAGATAGCCAAATGTCAGATGCAGAGGATACAATACAATATACATTCCTGATGAGTAACACGCATAGCGTCGGCCGTACCTAGACCATATGAATGCAGGGACACAATAATCCAAAATGTCGTATGCCGCGAATGTCATGCAATATGCAGTGCGAATGAAATGACCATACTGGAGTGTGAAGTCGGGATGATAGTACGTAGTATCACGGGCTATGGGGTCCATCACAAGGGACTTATATCCAAACCAGTCCCATACCTAAATTTGGATAGTCAGACTCAATGTGGTAAACTCTTGATCTCAGGTTAGTCATGTGCCCCAACCGAAATTCTGGCCATTGCGAGGGCACACATAACAAATAGTTGTGCACTACCAACCCGAGTGGATAGTGAATGAATGAATGCATGAATGAGTATGCAACTCTTGCTCACTAAATCTACATATCAGTATAGTTCCTCTCTGGGATCATCATCGGGGTTTAGTACACTCCAAATGGCACTGTCTCTCTCCCAGCAGCACAGTCCATGTGAGTGTAAGAAACCTCACTATCCGTCTGGCCAATAGTCTGCCAATACCTATTCGGCACGTCGATAGCGGACCCATTCACGAGCTGGTCAAACTCAGCCTAGTAATGCCCCCTACCCTTGGGCGGGTAAGGCCACACCCCCTCCCAACTGACTACTACACAGTGGGAGACTCGGCCTACTGGTATACGTGTAATGACCCTGAAAATTTTGTGCCAAGACCCGAGTACTACCTCTATTTTTCCTTAGAAGTTGTTTATGGGGTAATTAGCGCTTAGCTCGATTGTTTGTGAAATTTGCATCAATCACTTTCAATTGGATCTGCATGACTCAAAATCTGTAGAATAGTCAGCGCTATGTTACTCTGAAATCTGGGATTCATCGCTAAATCCAGTTGCTCTTGAAAATTTTTAGAAGTTCTGGATCAGACCTGGACCATGCGTCGAAAGTCCGATAGCAATGATCTTAGGTAGTATTGGTCACCATGTTGGACTTGGCCATCACCTCAAAAATCAAGTCCAGATGATGTTCTGGGTCGATTTGATTGAGTCCAGAGTGAAGAGTATGAGAACGGTGAGAAATTAAATAAGCTTTTATGAAATCTGAGTCGTGTCGCTTGCGCGACGATTTTAAGCAATCTGACCATTGGATTCTGACCTAATTTCACCCTCTGATCAGGGAAGATGGCCCAAGCATGTCCTTGTGCTTGTGGTCCTGATCGAGTTTCGGTGACCATTGAATTGAGTGTGGTCCGCCACGGCTGATCTGAAGATCCGATCGGTACGAAAACTCAGCTTGACTTAGATCCATGGTCAGTGAGCTTAAGTCCGACCTCTCGTGGAAAAAGGCCCACCAGAAGTGCTCCGTTGGATCGAGAGAAGCCTGTTTTGGTTATAACCTAAGTATACCTTGGCCCTGGGGTTATTTTCATCAATGTTAGGACTATATATAGACCTTAAAACCCTAGCTCTCTTTTCCATACGAATTTCCTAACCCTAGCTAAGAAAGAGAGAGGAAAAGAGAGAAAGTGAGAGAGAAGTTGGTGAATCATCTTAGATTCTTTCCTGTTCTTCTTCATCCTTAAACCTTCACTTTTGAATCGTTATTCCGGCGATTCTAAGTTCCTTCCTTGGGTAAGTTAACCTAACCCTAATCTGTTTTAGAGCTTAGAATAGTTTATGTATGTTGTAGATCATTTCTATTCTTACCTTAGGTTATCCTGTCGCCGTTGACGAGGACATATTGTCTGAATCAGTTCGATGCTCTATTTCTGGTCTAAGGTGCAAACTTTAATCGTATAGGTTATGGTTTTCAAGGCTTTCAATGCCAGTGAATGGTTTATTCTTGCTATAGATGAGATTTCACGTGCCAAATGTTATGTTTATTTTGCATTCCTGATATGCATGTGTTACATTGAGATTTGTGTATTCTATGTGTATGTATAAAGTACCGTATGTGTATAAAATATAAACATGTGATTGGCATGATTATTTGTCGTGTATTTATGCTAGATGTACGTGTGTCAACTCCTTGGCAAAAGGAATTGTCCAAATGCGTGTATTTCAACATACATCATGTATGTTGTATTATGTATTCTAAGTGTTTGTAGAAATGTCTGAATGGCTTAAAGGGTGATATATTAACCCTATTGCGGGCGTTGAGAAGCGATTCTCAACACTCCTAGTGATGTGTATGATTTACTTCATGCAAGTCATATTCCTTGTTGTTTAACTTCCAGTATTACTTGTGTGTAAATCCATGTTAAGTTGATATTCTTCAAATACTCATATGCTACATGGTTGAAATTGTTGTTCCATTACTATTCTAAACTCAATATGCATATCTATTGTAGTGGAATGTGTTTGGGACTATGAATAGTCCAAGAAATCGGTAATCAGCCTTGAGATCGTGGCTGAGGTTGCTTTCGCCACGAAGGACGTGATTAGACGAACCTCAGTCGTATTAGAATTGTCGGCAGTGGTTTGGCCACGCGGAGTGTTTGCGTACTCTATGTCGTTCAGCCCAACGTGCGCTCGTGCTAGTCGAGTTCATCAAGTAACCCGATTGTCCGATGTATGTTCACCATGTATGCACGCTATTGTTTGAATCTAGGGTACCAAACTTACCGATGAAATCCTATTAACCATTGTACCTTGATCCGCTAAGACTCATGAGCCAGACATGGTGGTATGGGACACCATGGTCGAGCTGTCGGCCTAAGCTGGGGTGACGAGCCTCCCCGTAGTGACCAGTGAACAACCAAACTCGTGAGCCGATTATGGTGGTATGAGACACTATATTCGCGTTGTCGGGCTACATTGATTGGTGACGAGCCCTTTGTAGTGACCTCAAGCATGCCTGGATACCGCATTGAGGTGATGAGCCTTATTGTGGTAACGAAAGTATGATAGGCATGCATTGATTGGTGACGAGCCCTTTGCAACGACTTAAAACCATATGATCGTATGAGATGTGTAGGACTAACGACCCTAGAATGGATCACTGTTTGGATGGTGATATGAGGAAGGTACCTTAGCTTCCCAATCCTGCTGTATGAAAAGGACTAATAATAATCATGTTCATGCACCGCATTTGCATGTGCCTGGAAGATGTGGCGCACTTTGAGGCGATGTCATGCGTAACGTAAGATGAAGACGCTGAGGGTGTACGCACGAGAGCACGCATCATTCTTCATACATCCTTGCATTAACAAGAGTACTTAAGACATGTTTGATTGTTCTGCTTTATCATTATTGCTTGATTAAACTGATAACATGTTAACCTTTACTTTATTGTTCCACTGAGTTGATCACTCACTCCCACGTTCTGGGGCGGTGTTAAACACCCACCAGACTCTGTCTTAGTTGCAGATGTTGATGAGACCTCTGAGGCAGAGCAAGAGATCGAGGATGATGAGGCTGCATTTTCTTTCATGCAGTTTTCAAGCGGGTTCTAGTGAGCCTTGTTCTGATGCGCGGGATTCTGGGATTTCTTTTTGGATTAAATTATGTAATTTGATACTTGTAATTTTGATAGCAACACTTGTAATACGACCTGGTACGTATATGTATTTTAGGGATTTGCACATGTACACATATGTTTCTTTAAGTCTTCCGCTTGCATTCTTCACTTATCCCTGAATTATATTTGCAATTTGGCTTAATCTATTCCATGTTTTATGCATGCATACAGACAACATACATCCATCATTCAATATGTTGTATAAGTGATGTTTTGAAACTCGGGAGCTCAGTTATACTCGAATCCTGAATTTCAAGGCGTTACAAGTTGGTATCAAAGCATGAAGTGGATTAAATCGGACCTGGGTTATGGTCACACACTGCACGCTGTCGCCACTTTAGTGTATTTGGGTGCGAGTTTATCGTAGATTGTGTGTTTATGTTCCGTTGCTTCTATCGGCGAAAGTTTACTGAAAACGATCGCCGAGATCGAGTCTGTGCTCTCTCCTAATCATAAATAATGACCCAAAATCCCTTCTAGACCATCTATTAATGAGTCTAGATGGTTTATCTTCCCATCTCAACCCTTCAATTGTCAAGAAATCTCTGTTTGTATCAGATTTCTACCCGAATGGCCCGATAGGCGTCGAATCACGCAAAGGGGCCGATCGGGGCATTTCCAGGGGGACCCAGGGGGGACCCACCTCATTTAGAGCTTAGGGGAGGAGGACCTCGCCCAAACGGCGAGCCATCGCCGGATGGTCCAGAGACCGGTGATGTCCTCGCCAGTTCGGCGAGCCCTAGCCGATCAGCGGGCCAGGCCAGTCGGGCCAGCTCGGGTCGACGAGTTTGTGGCCTAGTGTGGCCCACCCTTCCATGGTTTGCTGATTAAAACCCCTCCTTAACCCTACTTCCTTCACAATCCACCCTCCCAAGCTCTCCTTTCCTTCAAGTTTCTCTCAAAACTCCACCAAATCTCTTCCAAATCTTCTTCTTCTTCCATTTTCATGCACACCCAACCAACCCATCTCAAAACCTCACCCCCCATTGTTGTTTACATTTTCGTTTCTTCTCATTTGGGCTCTCAAATCCTCCTTTGGGATCTCAAGTGTGTGGAAGCTTCACCATTCTTCTTATTTCTCTCTTTCTCTCATTTCTCATGGCCCTCTTTGAGTTTATCATGGCCATCTTTTCCATCTCCACCCTTCTTTCTTTAATGGGGAAGAAGAGAGCGCCAGTGGATAAAGCCGGGCCTAGCCGCCCAACCCGTGCACGGAGGCCAAGAGGTACCGCCGCGAGCACAACCGCCGCCCGTGAGTTTCAGACCAAGCGGGACCTTGATCCTCAAGCTCCCATTGGATAACCTTGTTAGCGGAGCTATCGCATGGAGTCTATGAAGTCTGTAGGGTCCTTTTTTATGCTCATGTTGATCCACGGCTGTTTGGCGAGTTCCTGTTGTTGGAGCATTTGGAAGGGGCTGGTTGGTGTCCCTTGTTTGAGGGTGAGTATCGCGTGAACGCAAGTACTGTTCGAGCTTTTTATGCCAACATTCGTGATCCTTCGCTAGAGCCTCTGCAGTTCAAGATTCCTTGTGGTAGCGATCGGGAGGCCACGGTCAACGTCGCTTTGATATCCCGACTCCGGAATGTGCCACTTGGTGAGGTGCATGCCAGTGAGAAGAATTTGAACAGTATGCGTGAGAGGGATCGTCGCACCCTGTTCTTGTGTGGTCGTCTGGTTGAGTGGTAGCCAAATCGAAGTCTTCTAGCTACCTATATGACGGACGACTTTCGCTTGCTTCACCACATGTGTACGTTCAATGTATATTTAAGGTGGAGCAACTGCGGCAAGTGTACGCGCCTGATGGTAGATTTTCTGTATCAGGTGGGGCAAGGAGCGAAGTTATGTGTGCCAACGTACATCTTGCGTTAGATTATCCTTATCGCTCGTTCGACTAGGAGGACCAAATCGCTCCCATTTGGCCGACTTATCTGTAAGCTTGCTTATGAGTTTGGCTATAAGCTTGGAGCAGAGAAGCCAGTTCCTGTTCGTCACATTAATCTGACGACCCTTAAGCAGATGGAGATTGGTCCTCGTCGACAAGCCTCAAAGAGTGAAGATGAGTCAGAGAGTGATGAGGATGAGAGTTATGCTGTAGGTGGAGCTGAGATTGAAGAAGAAATAGAGCAGGACGAGGAAGAGGTAGAGGCACAGGATACAAGTGAGAGCTCTCCTCCTGTGACACCAGAGCAGAGCGCAAATCAGGCTACCAAGGATGCCCTTATTGCTCGGCTTAAGGAAGGGCAGGCTGTTCTACGCCAGGATATCATGGATCTTCGAGGCCTTGTGAAGCATAAGTTCAAGAAGGTGACTCGAAATTTGAAGTCTATCCTGTGTTGCTTGTAGGATAAGGGTGCCCCGCCTCCATCTCCTGATTTCGACGAGTAGTTGTCGTTGTAATCGTCCTTTGCTTTATTTGTTGTTTCTTTCTGTGTGTAGCCGTTGTTGGCTTTTGTAGTTGAAAGTTGTTTGTTGTTGTTTGAAGTTTTAGATGTTGTAGTTCACATGCTTTCCCTGTCGTGATTCATGTAATGCTGCACTACCTGTATTGCGACAAATTTTGTTAAATGGAATGCATGTTGTTTATCTTTAGAGTTGTGTTATGTATGCTGTGTGGATGGATTATGTGGACGTAGAATCTTACAGGTTGCATCCTCTGTTGAATGTAGGGTATGCCTCCTAAGGGTTCGAAGACTTCGGCCCGTCTCTCCTTGGTTGAGTCACTTGTCGGGGTTCCTCCCCTGAGCGATAGCCAGTCAGATTCACAGTCGGGCCCGTCTCATGCCTGTAAGACCCGTATCCTATTCCGTTTTGTTCCGTCGAATCCCGCGATCCTTCTTATCGAATTTCGGCAACCTGTGACGTATAATTGACGTTGCGATCGACCCTAAGTCGTATGCTGTACATTTGAGTCGGCTTAAATCAAGACTTGTACCATTGCAACCGCACCGTCGCCGCGGTTCCGACGCCGCATCTCTCGCACCGATCCGGTACCCTGGCAGGAAGATGTGAGCCGGCATTTATTTCGAAGAAAACGCCGCGCGTTTGCAATCCCAAGAGAATCTCTACAATATGTCAAATCAATCCCATCAATCAATTCCATCCATCACCTCATGTCAAGTATAAGCAACCCATGCTTTCTCTCTCCAAAGTCAACCCTTTCTCACCCTCTCTCTTACACACCCATGCTAGTCAAGTACACATCACCTCACCCATCACTCACATCCATCACTCTCTCTCTTTACATCCCATCTCTCCCTCTCTCTTTCTCATTCTCAACTCTATTCCAAGCAACCAAAGAGAGAGCTCACATCCAAGCTTCTCCATGTGAGAGAGTGCATGTGTGTGGCCCACTTTCCCATCCCAAATCCTCCATCCTAGCCTTTCACTTCTCATCTTCAACCATCAAAGTGAAGCTTAAGGAGATCGGCATTTCAACGGACCAAGAATAACGGTGGGTGTTTCTATAGGCTAGATTTTCATGCCTTATGATGGGCCAAGTGAGGCCTACCGATCAATGGTATGGATCTCACTTTGACCTTGATGTGGCTAATGGCCCACCTTGATGCTCATGATCATGATGGGGCCATTCTCCATGGATCCCATCGATGTTTATTTTCTTACATAAATATGGTCATCTAGACTTAGTTTGGTGGAGAAAGGATCTCCACCGTGATTTTGATCGGCACACGTGCGGACCCACTTGATGTATGATCGATGCTTGGAACGGAGGGCCCATAGTGCGGGGTCCCTCCATCACACGTGTATATCTTCTCTCTCTCTCTCCCCCTTTCTTTTATGATAAGTGGCGTCATCAAGTTATGTGTGGACCCCACCATGAAGCATGTCTTGGATCCGAGTTATTTGTAGGTGAGGCCCACTTTCTATGTGTTGCTCCACACCACCTAGCCATGTGGTGGCCCACCAGGCAGGGCCCACCTTAAGACGTTCTATGTGCCAGAACGTCCAGCGTCCCCTGGACGCTGGACGTGAAACACAAATGTCACCTTTGTTCACAAGGCTTTTTGATGGCCCACTTGTTTAGGCCCCAACTTGATGAATGGATTCAATCCACGCTCACCCTATTTATCATTTTACGTTGAGCCGACAAATGAGGTTAATCACTCTGCAAAGCGGGCTAGTGTACAAACAGCGGCATCAAATCCACCGACATTTTATGCACCAAAATATATGCAACACCATTCCTATTGTTCAGCCATAGAATGGACGGGTCGATTCCGATGCAGCCTATCTACCTTAAGACGATTTTTCAGAACACACAACAACATCCGGGCCGCTGGTGACAGCAAGGACGCCAAAGTGCCCCGGCGTTGGCGCCACTCTCATACCATGGGTCCCAAGGGTGGGCCCACCGTGATGTATATCTTTTACAAGCTGTTCATATGGTGGGCCCTTAGTGCGGGCCAGGCGCCTCCGACTCACATAATCAAGACTCGTGGTGGCCCACATTATAGAAAAAGTGTGAATTGAATTCTACCATCGAAAATTTCTGAGTTTTGATTAAATTTGTTTTTACTCTTCATCTAGGTCCGAGTGACCTTATGCTAGATTGGATGCCATATAAGCATTATGGTGGGCCCCACATGGGACCCACATGTGATGTATGTGTTTAATCACACATCATTCACCACAAAGAATGACTATGGACGGTGGATTCCACCTGTGACGTATGTATTATTAAATAGATGGACGGCCCACCATGATTTATGTGTCCACACCGTCCACTGCCGTGGGACCCACCATGATGCGTGTGTTGCATCCAAACCGTCAATCCATTTTGCAAGCTCATTTTTGAGCATGAGCTAAAGAATGAATCAGATCCATGGTCCATGATGCATGTCTTGCATCCAAGTCATCCAATCATTTTGAAAGCCCATCTGGAGGCTTGAGACTAGAAAAATAAGATATATTTGTAGCCCGAATGGACCCCACCTTGGCATATGTTTGGGGCCCATCTTGATTTACTTATGACCGTCCATTAAGGCTCACCTTGGTATATATCTAGGGCCCATATGATTAGGCCCATTTGGTATGCATAAGGCCCATATGATTAGGCCCATTTGGTATGCATAAGGCCCCATATGAATAGGCCCAAGGCCCATTGTGATGTTTTCAAAGACCCATGGGACATGGCCCATTGCAATGTACATAAGGCCCATTGATGCGGCCCACTTGATTTATATAAGGCCCTTATGAGGCGGCCCATTTGACGTACTAAGGCCTATGGGTCGAGGCCCAACGAGATGTCCTTAAGGTCCATTGCAATGTGTGATTCCTTATGGTTTGTGTAAATATTTTAAGGCGGGCCATGCCTTGGGAGCAATGTTGGTTTGACGTCCACATTGTAATTACAATGTTGGTTAAATGTCCGCATTGTAACTCTCCTTAAGGCCCATTGATAGGCCCATACTTGTTGATAGTTCATTACTTTATAACATGCTTAGTGCACTTCCATGATTCATGCCCATACCATCATATGTATACTTGATATGAGGAATGTTTGATCATAGCATAAGTCGTTGGGCTGAGACATTTACGGGACTCCTTTTGAGACGGAGTGCCCCACATGAGCGCGTGGTACGTGTGAGATTTCTGCATGACTGACGGTTTGACTCATGCATTTCGCATTGTGTGTCATGATTCACTGCACGCCCTAGCGACATCAGGGTCATGGCTCCACAGACACACCGTGGATGGCCGTATCGGATACCGGAAATGCTTGGTTTTAGCACTGTGGGCACTTAGGATGTCCTTGGGTGAAAGTTCCAGAACCTTTTTGGTACCAGGAGATGCTCCAACGTCTAGACCGAGTGGATACACGAGCGCCACGAGTACCGAATACCAGCAGGCTGCGTCTCCCACTGTATTGTGGTCGGTTGGAAGGGGGTGTGGCCTTATCTGCTCGAGTGAGGGGGCTATAAGCTAGGCTGAGTTTGACTAGCTCACAAATGAGTCCGCTATCGACGAGCTGGGTAGGTATTGGCAGATTACTGGTCAGGCGGATAGTGTGGTCTCTTCCACTTGCTCGGCTGTGCAGGAGGCAGTCTGTGTGAGGTGTATTAGACCCGGTGATATCCAGAGAACTGTACTGATGAGTACTAGCATGCTTGCTTTTTATCTCGCATATGACATTTGGCTACATAGGCCTCGCATCGCATGGCCTTGGTATGGCCGATAGCATTCATGTCTCGCATCATATAGCCTTGGTATGGCTGATTGTATTCATAGACTTACCGTATATTTTCGCATTACTCTGATATTGTATACTTGTCATTTGCCTTGCGCACACACTTACACCACCCTTTAAGCTTTTATAAGCTTATGCACGACTGTTGCGTGCAGGTGATGTTGTATCGCAGCAGCGCTGAGGCAGGAGTGCACATCAGTTTATTTTGAAGCTTTTGATCACCCTGTATTTCCCTTTCTGCATTGTACTTAAAAGTTTTCGATATAGTGGATATGTGGTGATGTTGTTTTGTGACTTGGTTATGCTTATGGTTATGCTCTATTACAAAAAAAAAAATTTCTACTGAAAATCTTCCTTGTAGGATCCCAAGATCGGAATCTGGCATGAGAGTCCCGGAATTCGAGAATGGGGCACTACGGAGGCTGTCGGCACTGGATTCGGTGATCAAAAATTTTGTGAGCCTGTTTTCCGAGTTTGGGACGTGACAATGCCGGTGTTGGGCCGACACCTATGGCTCCTCCAGTCACGCCTTCGATTTCTGAGCCGAGCCGTGCATCTTCATCTACTCCGCCTTCTGATAGGTTTGAGCAGATGATGTTGTTAATGCAGCAGCAGCAGATTCAGCAACAGCACCACCACCACCACCACCACCACCAGCAACACAGCAGTTTCTATCTTCCATGGCTGGCATCTTTGCTCAATCAGTGGGGACGACTCCACTTGCTTCACCTATGCCCCCATCTGGGAGCTCTAGTGAGAGCGGTACTTTTGAGCAATTCCAGCGCTTACGACCCCCCACATTTGTCGGTTCTCATAGACCCGAGGAGGCCAAGTATTGGATTGATCACATCTCTAAGATGCTGAGACCGCTGCACTGCTCTGAGGTTGAGCAGGTCGAGCTTGCCTCCTTCATGTTTGAGAAGGAGGCCAGTCTATGGTGGGATAGTGTTCTTCGCACTGTCGAGGAAGGATATGAGTGGTCGTGGTAGGCGTTTGAGGCACGCTTCCACGAGAAGTATTTTTCGGTTACGTACCAACATGAGAAGGAGAGTGAGTTCCTTCGCCTCCGCCAGGGAGGGCTGTCGGTGACGGAATATGAGAACCGGTTCACTGAGCTAGGTCAGTATGTTCCTTTGATTCTGGGTGATCAGTCGATGAGGATGCGGCACTTTTCTGAGGGATTGAGGCCTGAGATCTGATCGAAGATATGCTGTGCTAGCATTTCTTCCTATGCGGAGTTGGTGAGCATGTCCTTGCGAGCAGAGCAGGACGGGGACAGGTCGTCTCGTATGCGAGCACCTATGGTTCTTAGGCCGCGACTTGACTTTCAGGGTGCACCTTTTCTCGACAAGAGGCCACGGGCAGATTCTCCTCCCAGGCGTTCAGCGCCGCCCGCTCAGCAGATGCGAGCTGATCTTCGCTGTTCGTATTGTGGGAAGATGAGGCATTTGGATCATTTTTACTTTTCGCTTATGCGGGCCAGTGGTTTTACTCCACCGCAGAGGATCAGCCGTCTGATGCCTCAGGTTATTTCTCCTCCACCTCTTTGTTCAACGCCAGCTCATCCATCCTTCAGACCTTCAGTACCTAGCTTCAGGCCACCTCAGCGGCCTATGGTTCCTCCACCGAATCGTCAGCAGCAGGCTCGAGTTCATGCGCTCTCAGCTGAAGCGACTATGTCTGACTTGGTGCCGAGATCCTTCGAGGTTATAGCGCACATTGAAGGTAGTCCCGTTTCTATGTTGGTGGATACAGGGTCCACTACTTCTCTTATTTCGTATACGGCAGTTAGGCGTTTGAGTTTGAGCACTATTTCCATGAAAGGAGTGACACTCACTACCGCTACAGGGATTTCCTCTGCTATGAACAAGCGTTGTATGGATTGTTTGGTTAATCTAGGAAGTGGATCAATTCGTGTTGATTTCTTTGTCGCACCTCTTTTTCATTACGATGTTATTATGGGTATGGATTGGCTCACGAGGATGCGAGCAGAGATTGATTATGAAGCAAGGTCGGTGACAATCCATGGACCTGAGGGCGAGACAGTTACTTTCCCAGTTAAGGTCAGTTACCCTTTTCATTTTGATTATTATACTTCTCTGTTGGAGAGTATGGCTGAATCGGTGTTTGATAGCACGCCTGTAGTTCGGGAGTTTGAAGATGTGTTTAAGTCGATTCCTGGATTACCTCCTCAGCGGGAGATTGATTTTACTATCGATCTCATGCCTGGTGCGGAGCCCATTTCTTTGCCCACCTATCGTATGCCTCCGAGTGAAATGGAGGAATTGACGAAGCAGATAGATGGTTTGTTGAATTTGGGCTTTATTCGGCCTAATGTGTCTCCTTGGGGAGCACCTGTCTTATTTGTGAAGAAGAAAGATGGTTCCTTGTGATTATGTATTGATTATCGCAGGTTGAATATGGTAACTGTGAAGAATAAGTACCCTTTGCCCAGGATTGATGATCTGTTTGATCAGTTGAAGGGGGCACGGTACTTTTCGAAGGTTGATCTGCAGTCAGGGTATCACCAGTTGCGCGTCAAGAATGAGGACGTGCAGAAGACCGCTTTCAGGACTAGCTTCGGCCACTATGAGTTCCTTGTGATGTCGTTCGATCTTACGAACGCAGCCATGTTCATGGATCGATGAACAGGGTGTTTCCATTCTTGTTCTGATTCGTCATTGTTTTTATCGATGACATCTTGATATATTCTGCAAGTCGGGAAGAGCACGAAGAGCACTTAAGAGCGGTTTTGGATACTCTTAGGAAGAATCACCTTTTTGCACAGTTAGAAGTGTGATTTCCGGAAAGAGGAAGTCAAGTTCTGGGACATGTGGTGTCGAGGAAGTGATAGTGTCGATCTTGTTAAAGTAGTAGCTCAAGATTCGGGTAGCAGCTTGGTTCGGTTACTGAAGTGAGGAGTTTTCTTAGCCTGGTAGGTTACTATCGTCGATTCATTTGAGATTTGTCCAAGATAGCCAGACCGTTGTCTCAGCTGAAGCGGAAAGATCTCAAGTTCGCCTGGAATGAGAAAGCAGAAGCAACTTTTCAAGAGCTGAAGGATAAGTTGACGTTCGCCCCTATGCTAGTATTTCTAGAGCAAGGGGTCAAGTATACTATATACACCGACACCTTTCGTGTGCGTTTGAGTTGTGTTCAGATGCAGAAGGACAAGGTTATTGCCCATGCATCGTGACAGTTGAGGAAACACGAGGAAAACTATCCTACACATGACCTAGAGTTAGTGGCCGTCATCTTTGCATTAAAGCTCTGGAGACATTACCTCTATGGAGAGGAGTTCGAGCTCTTTTGCGACCACAAGAGCCTTAAGTATATTTTCACGCAGCGTGACTTGAATATGAGGCAGCGCCGATGGATGGAAACATTGAAAGACTTTAAGTTCGATGTTTCTTACCATCCGGGCAAGGTGAACCTTATGGCTGATGCATTGAGTAGCAAGAAGGCTATAGAGTTTGTCGCTCCGCTAATGATAGCAGAATGGGATATGTTGAAGTTTGTGCAAGACTTTGAGCAGAAACTTACGGTGGAAGAACCGTATGAGGTTATCGCACACATTCGTGTACAACCCCTTATCGACGAGAAGATCGTTGCAGCTCAGGCAGATGATGAGCTTTTGGCGAAGATGAGAAAGCGGGTTGGTACAGATGAGAACTCCGACTGGAGTGTTAGTTCTGATGGGGGCCTACGATTTTATGGCCAGTTATGTGTTCCTGACGTCCCTGACTTGAGACGAGAGGTTCTCGAGTTAGCCCATAGTTCTAAGCTTGCGATACATCCAGGTAACACGAAGATGTATCAGGATATGAGAAGATCTTATTGGTGGGACAACATGAAGGTCCATATTGCTGAGTTTGTATCTCGTTGTCTCTCGTTGCTTCAGCCCATGCCCATAGCAGAATGGAAGTGGGACTTCATCTCTATGGACTTTATTTCTGGGTTGCCGAGAACGAGGAAGGGATATGACTCTATTTGGGTGATAGTCGATCGATTGACGAAGTCGGCTCACTTCTTACCTATCAGAGTCACAAACTCTGAAGAAGAATTGGCTAGGCTGTA
The DNA here is from genome assembly GCF_029962835.1 of Magnolia sinica. Taxonomy (NCBI): domain Eukaryota; kingdom Viridiplantae; phylum Streptophyta; class Magnoliopsida; order Magnoliales; family Magnoliaceae; genus Magnolia; species Magnolia sinica. The sequence continues at coordinate 31,869,209 of NC_080580.1, forward strand.
TATCAAGGAGATTGTACATCTGCATGGAGTTCCCTTAGAGATTGTGTCTGACAGAGACACGCGTTTCACATCTATCTTTTGGACTCGTGTCCAGGAAGCGATGGGTGTGAAATTGAAGTTCAGCACCGCGTTTCATCCACAGATAGATGGGCAGACGAAACGCGTAAATCAGATCCTGGAAGACATGTTACGAGCTTGTGTTTTAGATTTCAAGGACAGTTGGGATGATTGTCTCCAGTATGCAGAGTTCGCGTATAATAACAGTTTTCAGGCGAGTATTGGCATGGCTCCCTTTGAGGCGTTGTATGGTCGCCCGTGCAGAGCACCGCATTGCTGGGCAGAAGTTGGCGAGCGCAGTTTGATTGGCCCGGAGTTGGTACAGGTGACTTCAAAGAAAGTTGACATTATGCAACGTCGACTTCTGACAACCCAGAGTAGGCAGAAGAGTTACGCTGATACGAGGCAGCGACCGCTTGAGTTTGAGGTTGGAGACCATGTATTTCTTAAGGTCTCTCCTATGAAGGGAGTTCTGTGGTTCAGTAAGAAGGGAAAGCTTACGCCGAGATTTATTGGTCCATTTCAAATTCTGGATCGAGTGGGAGCAGTAGCATACCGCCTTACTTTGCCCACACCCCTTGCAGGCGTGCATAACGTATTTCATGTTTCTATGCTGAAGAAGTATGTTCCTGATCCTTCGCATATTATCAGTTGGGAGCAGGTGCAGTTGAGCGAGGATGCCACATATGTACTGCGATCGACGCGTATTCTAGATAGGAAAGAGCAGGTATTGCGTAGTAAGGTCATCCCTCTTATGAAGGTACTATGGATGCATCATAGTGAGGAAGAGGCTACTTGGGAGTCTGAAGCTGAGATTAGAAAGAGCTACCCTCAGATCCTTGAGGAATATGAGAAAGTATAAATTTTGAGGATGAAATTTTCTTTAAGGGGGGTAGATTGTAATGACCCTGAAAATTTTGTGCCAAGACCCGAGTACTACCTCTATTTTTCCTTAGAAGTTGTTTGTGGGGTAATTAGCGCTTAACTCGATTGTTTGTGAAATTTGCATCAATCACTTTAAATTGGATCTGCATGACTCAAAATCTGTAGAATAGTTAGCACTATGTTACTCTGAAATCTGGGATTCATCGCTAAATCCAGTTGCTCTTAGGAATTTTTGGAATTTCTGGATCGGACCTAGACCGCGCATCAAAAGTCCGATAGCGATGATCTTAGGCAGTATTGGTCATCATGTTGGACTTGGCCATCACCTCAAAAATCAAGTCTAGATGATGTTCTGGGTCGATTTGATTGAGTCCGGAGTGAAGAGTGTGAGAACGGTGAGAAATTAAATAAGCTTTTATGAAATCTGAGTCGTGTCGCTTGCGCGATGATTTTAAGCAATCTGACTGTTGGATTCTTACCCAATTTCACCCTCTGATCAGGAAAGATGGCCCAGGCATGTCCTTGTGCTTGTGGTCCTGATCGAGTTTCGGTGACCATTGAATTGAGTGTGGTCCACCACGGCTGATCTGAAGATCCGATCGGTACGAAAACTCAACTTGACCTAGATCCATGGTCAGTGAGCTTAAGTCCGACCTCTCATGAAAAAAGGCCCACCGGAAGTGCTCCGTTGGATCGAGAGAAGCCTGTTTTGGTTATAACCTAAGTATACCTTGGCCCTGGGGTTATTTTCATCAATGTTAGGCCTATATATAGACCTTAAAACCCTAGCTAAGAAAGAGAGAGGAAAAGAGAGAGAAAGTGAGAGAGAAGTTGGTGAATCATCTTAGATTTTTTCCTGTTCTTCTTCATCCTTAAACCTTCACTTTTGAATCGTTATTCCAGCGATTCTAAGTTCCTTCCTTGGGTAAGTTAACCTAACCCTAATCTGTTTTAAAGCTTGGAATAGTTTATGTGTGTTGTAACTCATTTCTATTCTTGCCTTAGGTTATCCTGTCGCCGTTGACGAGGACATATCGTCTGAATCAATTCGGTGCTCTATTTCTGGTCTAAGGTGCGGACTTTAATCATATAGGTTATGGTTTTCAAGGCTTTCAATGCCAGTGAATGGTTTATTCTTGCTATAGATGAGATTTCACATGCCAAATGTTATGTTTATTTTGCGTTCCTGATATGCATGTGTTACATTGAGATTTGTGTATTCTATGTGTATGTATAAAGTACCGTATACGTATAAAATATGAACATGTGATTGACATGATTATTTGTCCTGTATTTATGCTAGATGTATGTGTGTCAACTCCTTGGCAAAAGTAATTGTCCAAATGCGTGTATTTCAACATACGTCATGTATGTTGTATTATGTATTCTAAGTGTTTGTAGAAATGTCTGAATGGCTTAAAGGGTGATATATTAACCCTATTGCGGGTGTTGAGAAGTGATTCTCAACACTCATAGTGATGTGTATGATTTACTTAATGCAAGTCATATTCCTTGTTGTTTAACTTCCAGTATTACTTGTGTGTAAATCCATGTTAAGTTGATATTCTTCAAATACTCATATGCTAAATGGTTGAAATTGTTGTTCCATTATTATTCTAAACTCAATATGCATATCTATTGTAGTGGAATGTGTTTGGGACTATGAATAGTCAAGGAAATCGGTAATCGGCCTTGAGATCGTGGCTGAGGTTGCTTTCGCCACGAAGGACGTGATTAGACGAACCCGAGTCGTATTAGAGTTGTCGGCAGTGGTTTGGCCACGCGGAGTGTTTGCGCACTCTATGTCGTTCAACCCAACGTGCGCTCGTGCTAGTCGAGTTCGTCAAGTAACCCGATTGTCCGATGTATGTTCACCATGTATGGACGCTATTGTTTGAATCTAGGGTACCAAACTTACCGATGAAATCTTATTAACCATTGTACCTTGATCAGCTAAGACTCATGAGCCGGACATGGTGGTACGGGACACCGTGGTCGAGCTGTCGGCCTACGCTGGGGTGACGAGCCTTCCCGTAGTGACCAGTGAGCAACCAAACTCGTGAGCCGATTATGGTGGTATGGGACACTATATTCGCATTGTTGGCCTACATTGATTGGTGACGAGCCCTTTGTAGTGACCTCGAGCATGCCTGGATACCGCATTGAGGTGACGAGCCTTATTGTGGTAACGAAGGTATGATAGGCGTGCATTGATTGGTGACGAGCCCTTTGCAACGACCTGAAACCATATGATCGTTTGAGATGTCTAGGACTGACGACCTTAGAATGGATCACTATTTGGATGGTGATATGAGGAAGGTACCTTAGCTTCCCAATCCTGCTGTATGAAAAGGACTAATAACAACTTGATAATCATGCTCATGCACTGCATTTGCATGTGCCTGGAAGATGTGGCGCACTTTGAGGCGATGTCATGCGTAACGTAAGATGAAGATGCTGAGGGTGTACGTGCGAGGGCACGCATCATTCTTCATACATCCTTGCATTAATAAGAGTAATTAGGGCATGTTTGATTGTTCTGCTTTATCATTACTATTTGATTGAACTGATAACATGTTAACCTTTGCTTTATTGTTCCACTGAGTTGATCACTCACTCCCACGTTCTGGGGTAGTGTTAAACACCCTCCAGACTCTGTCTTAGTTGCAGATGTTGATGAGACCTCTGAGGCAGAGCAGGAGATCGAGGATGATGAAGCTGCATTTTCTTTCATGCAGTTTTCAAGAGGGTTCTAGTGAGCCTTGTTCTGATGCGCGGGATTCTGGGATTTCTTTTCGGATTAAATGATGTAATTTGATACTTGTAATTTTGATAGCAACACTTGTAATACGACCTGGTATGTATATGTATTTCAGGGATTTACACATATACACATATGTTTGTTTAAGTCTTCCGCTTGCGTTCTTCACTTATCCCTGAATTATATTTGCAATTTGGCTTAATCTATTCCATGTTTTATGCACTCATACAGACAACATACATCTATCATTCAATATGTTGCATAAGTGATGTTTTGAAACTCGGGAGCTGAGTTATACTAGACCCCCAAATTTTGGGGCATTACAATACGGCCCTCATGCGCTCATATACATCCACTCGGTCTCGACGTTGGGTCATCTCCTGGCCACAGAGGTTTAGGGATTTTCACCCAAGGACATCTTTGGCGCCCGTATGCTAGAACCAAACATTTTCGGTGTCCCATTTGGCTATCCACGATATGCCTGTGGAGGCTATGGCCCTGGTGTCGCTAGGGTGTACAGTAATTATAATGCGAGATGCATGAGTCATACAATCTAGTCATGCATCAATCCTATGCATACTGCGTGCTCGGGTGAGATAATCTCCGCCTATCAGGGAGTCTCATAACAACATGCTTAATGACATATGCAATGATCAAGCACATCTCATAACAAACATGCAGATGATGAGTATGGGCATGTATCATGATGTTATGCTATCATATACTCATAACCGGTATCAACAACCGGCATGACAATCAACCACGATAATGTGAACATTTAACCAACATTGTCCCCAAGGAATGGCCCACATAGAGCCAAACATATAATGGGCCCACGGCCTCACACAAAGGCCTGATATACAACGCAGTGGGCCTTACCCAAGGGCCACATATACACAACAGGTGAGCCCTGCTCATGGGCCTCAAATACCTGACATGTGGCCCCTACACATGGGTCTCAAATACATCAAATGGGTCGTGCATCATGGGCCTAATACATATCACAATAGACCTCGCCCATAAGCCATGAATACATCACAATGGGCCTCAACTACGGGTCTCATATACATCATATAGGCCTCGGCAATCGACCTCGGCAATCAGGATCGGCCTATACAATCGGCCTCGATAAATCAGAATCAGCCAATCGGTCAGGTCAATCGGAATCGGTAATCGGAATCAGTAAGAATGGGCCTAACAAGGCCTAATGGAGAGTCACAATGTGGACATTAAACCATCATTGCTCATCAATGTAGACATTTAACTGACATTGCTCCCAAGGAGTGGCCCACGTAGAGTCAAGCATATAGTGGGCCCATGGCCTCGTACAAGGGCCTAATATACATCATCATGGGCCTCACTAAAGGTCAAGAATACATCACAATGGACCGCATGACATGGGCCGCGCTAATGGGAGTCACACACATCAGGTGGGCTGCATCAATGGGCTGCATCGATGGGCTTAATACCATGGGCTTCAAATACACAACACAGTGGGCCTCATGGGTGGGTCACAAATACATCAAGGTGGGCCTCATGGATGGGCCATAAACACATCAAAGGTAGGCCTCATATACGCCAAGTGGGTCGCATCAACGGGTCGCACCAATGAGCCTCACAAACATCAAGTGGGCCGCATCAACAGGCCGCACCAATGGGCCATAAATATACAACGAGTGGGCCTCCCACATGGCCATAAATATTTTGCATCAGACCTTGTTCATAGGCCTCGAAGACATCGCATGAGCCTCGACCATGGGCCTCGAATACATCACAATGGGCCACATTACGTGGGCCTATATACACATCAAGTAGGCCGCATCCCATGGGCCATACATACATCACATCGGCCTCACATATCACATAGGGCCTTATGCAAATCAAATTGCGCCATTTGGATCAAACACATACATCACGTGAGGTCCATGTCTCATGGACGGCCTGGAATGAAACACATCCATCAAGGCGGTTCCCACCTATCAAACAAACGGACAACATGGAATGAAACACGTGCATCATGGCAGACCCACCATCCTATGTCGGATGGTGCGGCAGATACATCTCCAAGGGGGGACTCACGCCCAAGGATGGACGATGTGGATACAGTAAATACATCAAGGTGTGGCCCACGGCAACTCTGGATGGTGTGGGAGAAACACATACATCATGGTGGTGTCCCACAGTCCCATGTCCAGATGGATGGTGTGGGATCAAAATATACCTCATAGTGGAGCCCACACTCCAGACAGCTGAACAGTGCATATAGCATACTTATAACAAGGTGGTCCACCATCCAGATGTTGGACTCGGGGGCACAACACATCCACCATATCAGGGCCCCACGTGGCACCATCCAAACAGGTCTAGTACCGGTGGTGTCCCACAGTCCCATGTCCAGATGGATGGTGTGGGATCAAAATATACCTCATAGTGGAGCCCACACTCCAGACAGCTGAACAGTGCATATAGCATACTTATAACAAGGTGGTCCACCATCCAGATGTTGGACTCGGGGGCACAACACATCCACCATATCAGGGCCCCACGTGGCACCATCCAAACAGGTCTAGTACCATCCAGCACTTTCGAGACGGTGTGGATTAAAGCATACATCATGGAGGAGTCCCCTAGTGGGACAGCTTGGATAAACCCATACCTCATGGTGGAGTCCACAACACCTGCTGACGTCAGCCCAACTACTATAAGGCTGGTGGATGGACGGTCTGGATGTATAGCACATACCTCATGATTTGGACCCCACCCGCTGACGGCAACATAGCAATTATATGCTGTATGCAGCAGACAGATGGTCTAGATATAGAGTAAATGCAACTAGGTGGGTCACGTCCAGACTTTGGACAGTCTAGATATAGCACATACTGACAAGGTGAGTCCCACAGCTGCTAAAGCATATGGACAGCGAGGTTAAAACGCGAGCATCGTGGTGGTGTCCACCGTCCAGCCATCTGGACGGTGGAATAAAACACATACATTGCAGTATGCACTACCTTCCTGTCTTCTGGACAGTGGATGCAAAATACATGGGTGACATTTATAAGCACATGCATGTGGAGTCCACACATGCGTGGGTCCCACAGCTGCTCTGCAGCATGGATAAGTCACATATATCATGGGTTCCACAGGACCTGCTATTGCAATACAGCAGCAATAAGCTAGTGTGAATGAACCAGGCAATCCATTTCTCATCAAGGGGGGGTCCCACGTGGGGCCCCCATGATATAATATTAAATTATATATATAGATATAATGCACATACTATATCACGTGAGGCCATGTACGGACGGTCTAGATAGACCACAAACATCAAGGTGGCCTCACATCAACGGTGAAGAAATGTACAGCAACTATTTAGCTGTGCAAGTACGTCAGCCAATCCACTTCCAAAAGGTGGGTCCCACGTGGGGCCCACCATAACGTTTATTCTCCATCCGATCCGTTCATAAGGTCACAGACACCTGAATCAAAGGGAAAAAAATAAATTTCATGTAGATCCAAAACTTCTGTTACCCAAATAGGGTTTCAATGGTAAATGTTCAATCCCACTGCTTCTTGTGACGTAGGCCACCTGAGCTTTTTATATGGCCGATCTTTGGGGTGGCCCACAGCCAGGAGGGGGGCTACCGAATGCACAGTGTTGACGACGACACACAAAATGGTGGGGCCCACGGTTAGGACCCACTACCCACGTCCAGTGCAGCAGGATGTGCTACGCGTCCTCTGGATGGTTAGAGGCAGCAGCACCTGCTACTGCTCTCTCTCTCTCCTTTTTTTTGATTTTGGGTTTCTCTGGGGTTTTTCCTAGGTGGGGCCCACATCTGAAAAATCCAACCCACCCATTATATTATATAGCTCATAACAGATCTAATGAGTCTAATATAGAGCATATTTTGGTATATAGAAGCATCATGGTGGATTTCAACGGTAGAAAATATTGTTTTCCATGCTACGAGCCGCCAGATAGTTGGATTTCCTTCATTTCCTGGTTCAACACCTAAAATAGGTTGGGAAATAGGATGGATGGTGTGGATTTAATTCATGTATCAAGGTGGGGCCTACACAAGTGGTCCACCCAAGTTTAAAGCAAACATATATACATATATATATATATATATATATATATATATATATATTTTGTCTTGTTGCTGGTAGTACACCCACTGCCTGTTAACGCCCACTGAACACGTCCAGCGTCCCTAGACGTTGGACAGACACGGTATACATTTATCAAGGTGGTCCCACATGTGGGGACCACAGTTGATGGGTCCCACGTGGACGTGGCCCACTTGACCAATTCTCTTTGTGTTTTCCCATCACTGTTAAGTAGGGCCCACATGGCTTGGACGGCCGTGGGGTCCATTTGATAGACGACTTGGACATCACATACATCAAGGTGGGGTACATCCGTGGGGGGCCACACGGCCACATCATCACACCAACATATTGAAAGAGAGAGGGAGAGAGAGAGAAAGAGAGAGAGAGGCACCCACATTAGATCTTGGACTTCTTTCTTCTGCCAACGCGATCTAGAGCTCCAAAGGACGAACTTCAACGGTTGAGATTGTTTTTGGAGGGTGGGGATGAGAGATAGGAAGGTGGGTCACACCAAGTTTTCTCTAATGGAGGTGGACGTTAGCTCTCATGGGTTGCTTAGAATGGAGTGAAGTGAGAGAGAGAGAGGTGATGTAAAGGAGTAATGGGAGAGAGAGATGGTGAGGTGATGGAAATTAATAAGTTTGACTTATGAAAAAAAGGGAAGGGATGGTTGCTTGTAAGGAGTTAGGGCTAGGGGTAGGGTAGGGTGATGTCACCCCTAGGGTGACATCATAGTAATTATTTTTTCTAGGGAAGTACAATAACAGGGATAGGTGGGTCCCACGATCAAGCGGTCAACGGCCTAGATAATGCACGAGCCGGATCTCATAATCTGAGCATCACATTGACGCACAAGACGCGTCATCGGAACCGCGGTGACAGCGCGGTCACAATGACATAGGTCTCATTTTGAGTCGGCTCGGGTTTATAGGATGTAACTCAAGAGCGTGCACCAATTGTAAACCCCGTATCCTAGACCGTACCGTTCCATAGGCTTCCGCGGTCTTCCCGGTCGAATTCCGACAACCTTCGACCCTTAATCGGTATTTGCACACGACCCTGATTCTCATGCCGTCAACCCGAGTCGGCTCAACCTAGGACTTGAACTTTAGCGACCGCGTCGTCGCCGCTATTCTAATGCCGTGACTTGCGCGCCGAGGCGATACCCTGGTTGGGAGATGTGGGCCAGCGTTCGGTGCGAGAAAAACGCCTCGCGTGCCAATTCCGAGGGAATCTCTACAAGGTGTCACATCAATCAATCAACCCATCAATCCCATCATGTCAAGTACATATCACCTTTCACCCATTCCCAAGCAAGCCCCAAAAGTCAAAAAGATCTTACAAACCAATGCTTTTCTTACAACTTTTGCCCAAAAAGTCAAAAAGCCTCTTACACTCCCATCCATCACCCATCACTCCCTCTCTCTCTCTCTCTCCCTTACAAGTCTCTCTCTCATTTTCAAACTTTCCCAGGCAAAAGAAAATTTCATACGTATGAGCCTCTCCCCATATCTCCCAAGCTACATGTGTGGCCCACCTTTCCATCCCTAGATCTCCCATCCTAGCCATCTATTTCTCATCGTCCTCAATCAAAGAGAAGCACAAGGAGCTAAGGAAGCCAAGGGAGCAAGAAGATCAAGCGGTCGGTGCTTTGATAGGGTAGTTTTTGATGTTTTTAAGAAGAGCCAAGTGAGGCCAACCGATCAATGGTTTGGATCTCACTTTGGACCCTAAGATGTGGCCGATGGCCCACTTGGATCATCATGATCATTCCATGATGGGGCCATTCTCCATGGACCCCATCATGATGTTTATTTTCTTGCATATTTAAGGTCATCTAGACCGTCTAATTTAGTGGAGAAGGGATCTCCACCGTTGGATTTTAATTTAATGGGCCCACATGTAATGGGACCCACTTGATGTATGATTTAGTGCAAGGGAGGGCCCATAGTGTCGGGGTCCCTCCATCACGCGGGTCTCACTCTCTATCTCTCTCCCTTTTATTTTATTTTATTTTTGTGATGATAATGAGGTTGTGTGGCCCACTTGAATGGACCCCACTATGAAGTATGTATTTTGTCTAAGTCGCCTAAGTGGGACCCACTTCATGTATGTAGTACCCACACTACCCATAATTGGTGGCCCACCTGAGCAGGCCCACTTGCATGGCCAGACCGTCCAGCATCCCTGGACGCTGGACGTTTGTTGGAAATCACAAATATCATCTTGTTTCAAAGGATATGGGTGGCCCACTCATATGGGTCCCACCTTGATGTATGTATTAAATCCATGCCGTCCATTCCTTTCCCAAGCTTGTTTTAGGCGTTGAGCCGAAAGATGGGACCAATCAGACTTTCAGGCGGGCCATGGCATGGCAAACAACAGGTTTACCATTGAATTATTTCCGGTTGTTTCTATACGCCGAAACAGGCCCAATATTGGGCTTGTTTCGCTTGTCTGGAGCCATGGAGGGCCGTTGGACGAAGTAGATTGTTTAGATGTGGACCCCACCTGTAAAAACCATAGCAAAACTGAAATTTAAAAAAAAAATACAAACACAGCAGCTGCTGCTGCTGTGTCAGACGGCAGCAGGCGCTGCCTACGCACAACGTCCAGTGGACAGGCGACCAGACAACCAAGCATGACTATAGCCGTGGGCCCCACCTTGATGTTTATCTACCATCTAATCCGTTCATAGGGTGGGCCACTACCTGATGTGGGCCCACCCTAAAAATCAGCCTGATCCAAGACTCAGGTGGCCCACACCGTAAGAAACAGTGGGATTGAACCTCTACCTTTGAAATCCCTTTTGGGGTCCACAGAAGTTTTGGATCAGGGTGAAATTTGTTCCCACCCTCCATCTAGATCTACTTGACCTTACCAACGGGTTAGATGGAAAGCAAACATTACGGTGGGCCCCACATGGAGCCCACAAGGATGTATGTGTTCCATTTCCACCGTCCGCCTGGACGGTGGAGCCCACTGTGATGTTTGTAATTCATCCCCAACGTCCAGGGACGGTGGGTGGGTTCTTATGCGTGCGTGTGTGGGTGTGTGCGTGTGTGTGTATATATTTATATATATATATATATATATGTATGTATGTACATATATATAATATTATATAATATTGTATGTATTGTATATATATATTATATATATTATATTATATATAACTTATTGATGGTTGAGGCCCACTTTGATATGTATGTAAGGCCCATGGGTCGAGGCCCATTTGAGGTATTAGGGGCCCATGGTTTAAGGCCCATTAAGATGTATTGGGTCCTATGGGTTGAGGCCCATTTGATGTGCATTTGGGGCCCCATTGGTGTGGCCCATTTGATACATATAAGGCCCATAAGGTTAGGCCCATTTGATGCATTCTAAAGCCCACGGGTTATGGCCCATTGCAATGTACATAAGGCCCATTGGTGCGGCCCATTGATGTGGCTCACTTGATGAATATGAGGCCCATATGATACAGCTCATTTGATGTATTGAAGGCCCAATGGGATATACCTAAGGTCCATTGCAATGTGCAATCCCAACATGATTTATGTAATGATGTTTACGACGGGCTATACCTTGGGAGCAATGGCGGTTTGACGTCCCCATTGCAAGTATAGTGTTGGTTAAATGTCCGCATTATGACTTCCCCTAGGGCCCATGCGTGTGATGTATAGGCCGTCTAGGCCCATCTTCGTTATGAATATCATCCATCCTATATAACATGTTTAGTTCCATGATTCATGATCATATGCATCATACGCATGCTTGATATGAGAAATGACTTATCATAGCATATGCCTTTGGGCAGATTGTTTAGGGGCTCCCGTACAGGGGGTGTTGCCCTACATGAGCGCACGATACGCGCAGGATTGCTGCATGATTGGATAGTGTGATTCATGCATTCGCATTGTGTGATATGGTTACTATACGCCTTAGCGACATCAGGGTCGTAGCCTCCACAGACGTATCGTGGTTGGCAGGATTGGATACCGAAAATACTATTCTACATGGGGTGCGATAGATATCCCTGGGTGAAAGTCCCTAAACCCTTATGGTACCAAGAGGTTGCTCCAACGTCTAGACCGAGTGGGTGCATGAGCGCTGAGTGCCGATTACCAGACGGTTGCGCTTTCCACTGTATCGTGGTCGGTTGGAAGGGGGTGCGGCCTTACCCGCCCGAGAGTAGGGGGCAATGCTAGGCTAAGTCTGACCAGCTCGAGGAATGGGTCCGCTATTGACAAGCCGAGCCCGATTTTGACAGGCGGATAGTGAGGTCTTTTTCACTCACCTTATTGCGCGCGATGGGGCGGCAATCTGGCTTGGAGTGTACTAAACCCCGGTGATATCCCAGAATTTTGAGCTGTATTGATGTGGACTTAGATGAGGATTTGTATGCTTGAGTTGCATTTCGCATTGCATGGCCTTGGTAGGGCCGACATCATCATCCTTTGCACCGCATGGCCTTGGTACGGCTAATGGTATTCTTGGCATTCATCAGCATGTTCCGCATTACTCTGATACTGCATTACCACCTTGAGCATACACTTTCACTACCCTCTGAGCTTTCTATAAGCTTATGCAAGACCGTTGCGTGCAGGTGACGTTGGATTGCAGCAGCGCTAAGGCTTGAGCACGTAGCAGATCTTTTTTGAAGTTTTTGGTCTATCATCATTGTATTTCCCTTTATGCTCATTGTACTTGTAAAGTTTTTTATCATAGTGGAAATGTGATGGAGTTTTTAGTTGTTGTTTGTGGGTTATGCCTTTGGCTATGCTTATTACGAATCAAACTGATGTTGAAACTCCTCCTTGTAGCATCCCAGGATCGGAACCTGGCGAATGGGCACTGGGAGCCGAGAATGGGGTTCTACGGAGGCTGTCGACGCCGGATTCGGCGATAGGGAATTTTGTGAGCCTGGTTTTCGAGTTTGGGGCGTGACACCAATGCTATCTACGCGTCACGGGTCGTCAGAATTCGACTGGGAGGACCGCGGAAGTTTATGGTATGGGCTGGGATACGGGTCTTACAATAGTTAACTGGACGGTTGATTATGATAGATAAGTTGATTATGATAGATAAGTGGGAATACTTGGACATATGATGATCTTGTCTTAAAATCAATAGTTGGATAGCTTGATCTATGGATGAATATCATTCTCAACGGTCAGATTTATGTTAGAGAATAGATGTAAGGTTAGGATAACTAGATTGGTATCGTACACATGTACATATTAAGTTAAATTTCATGGTAACACTCGAGAACTTTCAATATTCGGGTATTAAAAGGTTCGGGGTGTTACACTTCTAACTGATTTGGTTTTTATTGGAACTATACAAAAGATGTATTTTTATGATTTTTTTTAAAGGATCCGATCCGTCATTTCACACTCTAATGGTTGTGATCGAGATTGACTTCGCTAAGGATACATATTTTTGTTTTTCCAAGATGATCCAACCTATCATTTCGCAATTCAACGACTGTAATTAAGATCGGTTTTTATTGAAATGTTTTTAGTAAATTTCCTCTATTTTTCTTGAATTTTCTCTTTGTTTTTTTTCTTGAATTTTTTCTCTCTTCTATCTTTTTTTTCTTCTCCTTTTTTTTCCCATTTTTTTTGTCTTTTTCCCCTTCTCTTCCCCAATTTTTCATGCCAATTTTCTGCGGCCGAGAATCCTTTCCAACAGCCTCTCACTGATGAGAACCGCTATCAAAATCAACCTCCTACAGCCAAGAATCCCAGCCAATTCTAACATTCTCTTCCTAGTTGGAGATCCAGTCAATTCTAAGGGATAATGGAAAGTTGAGATGACTAGGGCACTAGGCGATGATACCTATATAGTTTGGGCAACCCCTCTTTTAATACATTGAGCAAGAAGGTCCCACAAAACCTTGAGATTTTGGGCCACATCGCCCATGGATTCGGTGGTTGCAGTATTACCAGCCATGAGCTCAGGTGATCCAGGGCGTTCCTTTTAGGTGCAATAGGTTCTTCTTTTTGGATTACCATTACAACTTTGTGAAATTGTAGTTTAGACTATTGTAGTAAAGTATGGAATAGACCAAGAGTCCTAGAGGGGGGTGAATAGGACCTTTCAAATATTTTGCCTATTTAAAAATCCCAATTTCCTAACTTAAACAATCATTCAGTTTAAAGCAAGTAAGGCAATATAACTCTAAAGGCTTCCAAGCCAATAGAGGGTCTAATCATAAAGGCTATTCAAGATGTACAAATAAAACAACTAGCCTACTATTGTGAGCTTGTGTGTAGACTATGCTTCCTATCAACCTTAAGCATTCATCTAATCATGCATAAACAATCAATCATTCAAACTTAAATAAACATGATTAAATAGATGCGCAAATGACAATTCCAAACACAAGCATATATAATGGTTCAGCTACTTGCCTACTCCACTCCCGACAACCGCACTCTCTCCTAGAGTGTGTCGAATTTCACTATGAATGGTTTTAAATCAGGTTCACCATTAACCTTTACAGCCCTACACAAAGGACTCAACATTTATGCTCTTCACATGAGCAAAGGTCCTACACTAAGAACCTATGTTTAGGCCCCATGGCCAAGGTCCCACACTAGGCACCTATGTTTAGGCCCATCAGCCAAGGTCCCACACAAGGCACCTCAGTTTAGGCCCCACGGCCAAGGTCCCACAATAGGCACCTACATTTAGGCACACCGGCGAAGGTCCCACAATAGGCACCTACAAATTTGTCACACAAGCCAAGGTCTCACACTAGGAACCTACACGAGTTTGTAGATGGCAAACTCTTAGCCTCAATCCTACACGAGGATAGAGACTAACTTGTGGACTCTTAACAATGACACTTGTCAGATTGAGTCCCCTTTTGTAACTTGTCTTGGGTTACTTGATCTTTGTTCTTTGTAGCTTGAATCAGCTCCCCGATGCTCCCCCAATTGCTATGCTGTAGTTTGCCTATTGTGTCAGCTTCATGATGAAGAACCTTGCATATGACGTTCCTATTAAGGTAACCAAGGTAATGGGAGTTGATTGAATCTCTAACAAGGGTTATGAATGGATTTCCTAAGAGATTCAACTGATGGATGCACTATAGTATGGTTGAGACTAAGGATTTACCTATAGGTTGGGTCTCAATACTCTAGTGTAGGCTTGAGATCATGTTCTTCATTAAAGTGAGCTTTGAATGCTCATTGAGATGATGAATCATAATGAAAAGAACATGAATCTCATGTGGATAGAGTTTAGGATGAGTGATAAGAGCTTGAGACAACCTAGGGACTCTGCAATGCCTAAATCCACGCTTTCCACAAAGTTCTGGGTCCTATATTTATAGAGAAAAGGTCTGAATGGATATGAAACGGCCAGTTTTCGGTTCTACCAAGTGAACCTTCGGTAGTATCAAAATTCACTCGGTAGCACCGAAATATCACTTGGTGGTACCGAATTAAATCCCGAAGTTGCTGGATGAATTTTACTACTTTCGGTGGCACCAAAATTTGTACATCGGTAGGAGTCGGTGGTATCGAAATTCCAATTAGTGGTACCAAGTTTTCTTTGAAAGCTGCTGGAATGTTTTGGGCACTTTCGGTGGTACCGAAGGTATCTTCGGTGCTACCGAAAGTGCCATTCGGTGGCACCTCCTCTACCGAACTAGGACAGATTTTCCTGTTTTAACTCTTTGTCCTATGATTCATTCAACAACTTGAACTTTCTCAAAGCCAACTCTATAATGGTAGAACTTATAAGGTTAGAATGGCTTATATAGATGATCTAAGAGGGTTTTCCTATTTGTGGGTCAAGGTCATCTATATGAAGGATCCAGATCGTAGAAGTTTTTCTTTTTTTGAATTTGTAGCTTGTGCTTCTATTCCAGTTGCATCGACAGTCTTCTTTTTGCAAAGGACTCATCTGACTACTTGACACAACTAGTCATGTGATTGATAAACATATGTGCAAATCAGTGCACTAACACTTTAGACCAAGTAAGCATGGGGTGAGCGGAAGCCTTGAATGGGTGCAAGTTAAAAATCGAAGCTCATCTTTTTTTTAATGCAAAGTATGAATGTAAATGTATATATGTAGAATATCCCCTAAGATTGGATTAACACGCTCTTTCAAATAGGGTCTTAGCTAGTGCGAGCTAGCAAATTCCTAGGGGAGTCGCCATTCTATGAACAATGGAAATTGGCGCCCACGCTTTTTATCTTTATATGGCGGTTGTATAGGTTGATTTGGATGAATGATAAAATCACCACTAGCCAATTAACTCAAAATCCCGCAGTCGGCTAGAACCTGTAGAATCTGTAAAAGCCAGAGAATTCGGAGGCTCTCTTGCTTTTAGTTGACTCATAATTTGCGACCTGGGATTCCGAGTAAGGGACCTTAGTTACAAAGAGAGAAGGTGTTGAGCACCCTCTCTGTACGGTCTCTACTTCGTGTGGTAATTTGATCTTAAGGGATAAAATTATAGGATTTAAAGTATTAAAATGAGATTAGGCAGACTCAGATTTACGATGTGGCAGGGCCCAGAATTCTGGCAAGCCACAGAGTATACATCCAGAGAATGTCTATAAATGATATTTAAAAAGAGATATGTTGATGCTAGAATGATATGTAAGAGGATTAGACTACCATGAGTTTATAATGTGACAGAATTTGGAGTTCTGACAAGTCACATAGCACGTTCAATAGAAACCTAGAGAAGCAGGGGCATTAAGAAGGGAATTAATAATGCGATTGGTGAAGTATCAGTGCTAGTGATGATGGTATGATCTTCGGCTTGCACTTGAAGTGGCTTGGATGTTTGGGTGCACCATGGTTAGGAAGGGTTGACCTAAGTGAGACTTAGGGGGCTAAGAAAGGGTTGGAGGAGGTTAGAGGGGGTTGAAGAAGATGGAATCTTAAGTACTCAAGCACTCCCTCTCACTCTCACTCACTAACTCTCTCTATCTCCCCCTCACTCTCCTTCTCTTTGTTTTTTTTTTCGTTAAATGAAGAAAGGTGGGGGTATTTATAGTCCCTTGGGATGGTTTTCTAGTAATGTTAGGGATTATGGAGGATAAATGATGATGTGGTAGCTTAGGATTGGTGGAGGGAAGGGAGATGCCACATGACACTTTTTATTGGGTTAAATGGCTTGGTAAAATGCTAAATAGAAGGAACTCCAAAGTCAAATAGGTCCAACATAGTTAACTTTCGAGGGGAGCCATAGTTGTAGCTCTTGGCACATCTTTTGAGAGGGGGCATAATTGGATTACCACCGATGGCAATCCAATTAACACCTCCTCCTGCTTACTTCCACGGTTCATCCAAAGGGCTCGTTCTGGCCCAAAGAGTGGCTAAAGGCCCATGGTTTAAAGATTTGGCTCAGAAATGGCTTGGGTATGGCTCGGCTTAGGTAATGGTTTAGCCTGGGTGATGGATTGGGCTTGAAAATAGTTGCGATTTTAAGTAGGGTTTAGGTTTAGTTCTTAAGAATCATCTATGATTCATTAAGTTGCTAGCTTGGGTGGTGTAACACCCCGTACTTTCCAGTACTCGAGTGTTACCGTATAACTAAGCTTAGCATAAATACAAGCCAGACCTAAGTAAGCACTTAGATTCATCCTAGTTTAAATCTGACCGTTGAAAAATAGTCTGCACCTATATATGTAATGTATATATAATATTATGAAAGTAATATTATATCAACTAAACATAGTGGATAATAATTTTTCAATGTATAATTAAAATATAAATATCAACGTAGTATTAAACATATATACAAAAATTTATTAGATATTTAAATAAGATGGTATATGAGACATTATACAACTTTCAATCCATACATGTGTGTAATATGATATTGTATATTAGGAATTATATATCAATAAATATGTGATTAGTAGCATGTTAATAAAAAAGAAAAATTATATTTATATATGTATGAGTTTTTGATTTTTTTTAATTACAAGTACATACATATTAATATTAGTGTTGGTTAATGAAAGCCTTAAATGGACCCTTGGACCCTTTTAGCCGTTGACGTTCAATTTCGGAACAATCCGACAATTAGATTGATGAGAATCCACCAATTCGACCCAAATCGAGTTGTGGGCCCCACCTAGACCTTGGATCTGCCTCATATTTGGTCTAGGTCCCTAACTGGACCCTTAGAACCTAATGGACGGTGTGGATTTCATCAAATCCACTTGTGTACCCACGTTTCCTTGCACGTGTACACAGTGCAGGAGCACCCGCCGTGCACCAGGCGTGTCTGCTCGGTCAGTTGGCGCTGGCCCGAAATCTCTCCAAAAAGAGAGATTTTCTCTCCCTTCTTCTGCTCTTGTCAGCGGACGGTCGGGCACCCATTTCCCTTGATCAGTGGCCCACCTGCATGGCTCATCTTGAGAATCCAAGCCGTCCATCGTGTACGCCCTTCATCTCTGACCAAAACCCAACTATCAAAGCTAATTTCCATGCACGTGCGGACACACAATCCTAGCTGCAATCCGGTCCTGCAAACACACCATTTCCAATAGAGGAATCTGCTCTCCCAGCCAGCTCAGCGATCCGCGTGAGTTGCTCCTACGCCATCTCAACCCTCCATCCTAGAGGGATCTTTACCGTCCATTTGCTTAGGGCGTTTCAAACAAAACCGTGGACGGTTTCAGTTTTGCCCACCGTATTTGAAGACGGTTTCGAGCATGCCAAATCCCTACCATCCGATTTTCATCCAACGGCTCTGAGACCTAGGTTTTGGCCATAAGTAAGGAGTGAAAATGACTCTCTCCCAGCTCCTACGAAAACCCAAAGAGAATCACAGCCGCCCGAGGAAAAACCATCCTCTTCCTTGTCCTTCTGAACCCACCAACCAAACGGCATCCAAGCTCTATTCCATCCTTTCACTAAGCTCTAATGTACCCTTAGGAGTTGTCCCATGCCGTCAGAATGAAGGAAGGAGTAGTGGGTGGGAAGACGCCATTAACGCTCGGTCATCTTCCACGGTAAGCTTGCACCGTCACTGCTGTTTGTGGTGAGGCTGGTCATGGATTTAAATATGTAAATGTGTGGCCCATATCATCACAATACAAATGATGGGAATCACGTCTGAGAGAGGAAGCAGAGGTGAGGAAAAACAGTGCAGCTGTGCTGCTGGCTGGCCATGGCCATGTTAACTCAGCGAGTTCACCGAGTCTGGTTCGAGTTAGACAGGGCCTGCTGTGTTGGGCCATGACTAAGTTGAGTCAGACTCACTCAGCCATGAAGAGATAGGGAGAGTAGGTTGTCGCTGCACTCACATCAACTATGTGGCCATGGTTGGTACCGCACTGAGTCGGGCCGACTCAGTAACTGGGTTCTGGCTCGACAGAACTGCTGGAATGAGTCCAGCCATACCGGTCTGGTCTAGCCCGGACTTCTTGCTGGGCTTCCAAGAGGTGGAAGACATGTAGAAGGAGATGAAGGAGAGAGTTGGAGTTAGAAGAAGGAGAGTTAACTCGTTGCATTGCTGACTCGATTTTCTCCTTGAGTCGAGTCGAGTCACTGGACCGAGTTGGGTTGCACCTGGTGGTTGTTGCTGGATGTCCAGCAAAGGGAAAAGCAGAAGGAATGAGAGAGGAGAAAGAGGAAAAGAGAAAGAAGGGAGTTGAACCCTGACTCACTGCCAAGTTAACTCACTAGAATAGGAGTTGGGCCACACTTAACTCCTACTGAGGTATAAACCCTCCACCCTCTTATGTTGTGAATTATCATTATTGGTATTGACTAACTAATACTTCTACTATGAATATTAGCTAAGAATAGCCATTAGCAAATTATCTATACTAAAGTTAGTTACATTAGACAAAAATAAAATATAATAAAATAATATCATTACTAGACACTGGTGCTTTGTTTTGACACTCTTGAATATTATTATAAATAGTGGGTTATAATGCCAATTATCATCATAATGATTAGTATTAGGGTGTTAGATAATATAAATTATAACACTAACACTAAAAGTGATCTTGAAATTATTAAGTTTATATTGTAATTAATGGCACGCCAACTAGAGCTCAAATCCTAAAATCTAAGTTTAAGACTAAACCTTAAGATGAAAACCCTAATCCTACATTAAGCCCCTAAGATAAATAATCCAAACCCTAGGTTATAATCTCAACCATGAATAGTCCGTAAAACTCGATCTAACCATGTAATTTCCTAATTCATGATAGGACTCGATTATAAGGGACCACACGTCCCCTAGCCATGCTGGTAGGCGATCCAACTGTAAGGTGATGATTCTTCCCCTTGAGCTTTCCATCTTCTCATTAGCTTAAGTTATAGTTGTTATTTAAATTCGTAATTGATATCTCTCTTTATAATCACATGTGTTAGCTGGTGAAAATTGAATTGTTATATTACCTGCTTAATGTTCATCCTGTATATTTGTTCATGCTTTTGGATTATTTGTGTGTTACTTATGGACTTTAAACTGGTACACTAGTGGGAAACGCTCACCTATAAATGTACACCCATACTTGGGATGTAACCCGACTGGTTGTGATTAAAATGGACCTTCGACTTAGTGGTTATTAAGTGATGGTCTAGATGGATCATTGATGTGGGCCTACCATCTAGGGTTGTTGTGTCCAATGGCTTTCAAGGATGGTCTTTTATCGCACAGTTCTGATACTCGCCCTATGTGGCCTACTTTGATATCGCCCTATGTGGCTTTGTTCTAGTATTTTTCTTATATGGGTTCGATGTTTTATTCTGTGCAACCATGCGATGGTAAGCCCCATATACCGTAATGTGATTGGCCACTAGTCGATGGGTTTCCATTAAACATCCTAAGGTGGTAGTCTCATGAGCCGGGAATGGTGGTAATGGAACCTATGCCCGAGCTGTTGGCCTACGCTGGGCCATGTGCTCCCCGTAGTGACCTTTGAGCTTATCTAAATTGGCTGGTTGTAAATGGACTAATAATGACTTGGCTAATCATGCATACATGGCATATTTCGATGACTTGGATCACTCTGCCCTGCGATTACGCTGAATATTGCGCTTATGACCAGTCATTCGATGATGATATTGACTCGGATTATATGCCCTGCGATTACGCTAAATATTGCGTTGATGAACAGTCTTATCCCTGGGTGACGACCCCAATGTCCGTCCGGATGTTTTTCCCGGGACATTGCCCGTCTGGATGTTTTACCCAGGGCACAGACCGTCTGGATGTTTTACCCGGGTCGATCATTACATTCATGCATCCATGCATCTAACAAGACTACATTTACTCTGTTTTGGTTATCTGTATGTTTTATACTATTTCTTACCTAATGCGGCGGTGTGTAATCTTGGGCGGAATTCACACTGAGTTGGCCACTCATCCATCAAATATAAAACCGTACAGGTAGTACAGGTGGCTTAAGTGATATGCATGTTCAAACTTGATAAGGAGCAGGGTACGATCACCAGGAATGCTTGACTATATGCTTGGAGGAGCTGTGTGATTTTGCGGCTTATATTTATATGCTTTCTATTATTTTCTCATATATTAGATCATGTAATTCTTGTATTTTTAAATTTTGGAGACATTGGTTTGTATAAGTCATTATGGGCATATTTGAATGATAATGAAATTTTTCTTTATGTCGATTTGTCCACACTACGCTCATTTGCTTACTCTGATGAAAGAAAAAAAAAAATATGTACTCAAATTTGACCATCCTTTAAGGTTAACACTCAAATTTTTTAGGAAACGGGTTGTGTACTCGGGTCCTGAAAAGTCGGGGCATTACAGGTGGGGTGTCTACACTCGGATCTGCCTCATTTTTAAGAAAGTGGCCTATAAGTGGACCATCTCTATTGTAGATGTTGAGGACAATATTGCTGGTACTGTTGTCGCCCTTATTGAGGTGCGTGCTGAGTGACTTGAGCTATAGCGATGATGTTGGCTTAGGCAGTGCCATTGTCGTTTCTATTCCCGTTTCCTATGGGTCTTCATTCGACCTTATTCCGTTTGGATGGAGCGGTCTAATGAGGCCATGGGGAGATGGTTCATGTGTGTATTCCTGCTTCCACTTGCTCTCTAGCACTGGTGAGTTGAGCGAAGTTTGCATGGGGATGCGAGATCAGATACCCAGAGATGCCCAGATTTGTCAAATGGACAATCATGAAGATTTAATCCTCATCGTCGATTATAGTGCTCAACCTGGCGGCCATCGTTCGTTATCGCCCTACATATACGGATAGTGTTTCGTTGCCCTTCTATCTTAAGACTGCCAAATCTGTCGTTTTAGGAGCCATGTTGAGATTGTAGGCGAATTCGTCAATAATGCCTGCAATAATTGTTCCTAGGTCTTAATTCGATGGCAATCCAAAGAAGTGTACCAATCCAAAGCATCACCTTTTAGAGATTTTTGGAATAAGTGAATGAGCGCTCTTTCATTTCCTACCACTGCATTCAATTCTTCATAAAATGCATTAAGGTGTGTTGTAGGACATCCGCTACCATCATACCTTTTGAATTTTGGTACCTCGAAGTTCTGAGGCATTTGCTCATTTGGAAAAAAGATATAAGTCTTTGAATTTCGTTGAGGGGAAATTGACCCCTTGTTGTCTCTGAACCTAATTTTGCATGATTTAGAGCTGCTCCTGCAACTCCTCTATTTCTGCACGGCTCGTTTGAGGGACTGACATCTCTTGCGGCAAGGCTCGTTCCACTTCTTCGGCATAGTGATCGATTTCTTTAATCCTATGGCTCCCATTAGGGGGAGCTTGTTAGAATATAACTGTGTTCCCGTGTGTGGAGAATTAAAATTGAAAAGCACTCCCGGTCGGGGGAGGCTGAGATGCTGGGAAGTAACTCCCTTGTAGGGTATTCACCACGTTTTATTATTCTAACTGGACTTGACACTAACCCCCATTGTGGGCATTTTCCAGTGTTGATTTAGGGAAAATTGTAGCTCAAAATTGATTTGAAATCCCTGTTGCGGGATGCGCTGGAAATTGATTAGAGACCCTGTTTGCAAGATCGATTTCAAACTGAATTGAAAAATGATTGGAGTCCTCGTCTACAAGGTTGTCCTGAAATTAACTAGAGATCTTATTTGCATGATCGGTTTGAAACTATGCTGGAAATTAACTGGAACTCCCGATTGCGGGATTGGTTTGAAACTGTGTTGGAAATTGATGGGACGCTTCGGCTACGTACCTATTCTGAAATTGACTTGTAACATCCTAGTTTTTCGATATTTTGAAAATTTAAAAACTCCTGAAAACTTTCGACATGACTAGCCTACATTGCCACTTATTGGCCCTTGAAGTTCGAAGTGGGCCTATACACGGGTGGTATCAATAAAGAACTGCACAAATCCGATTAATCAACTGTAAGAAGCAAACGAATCTTGCGGATTACTTAAACACTGAATTTAGCCACATAATTTGGTCACATGGGGCTCAAATTTAGCCGATCTATCACTGACTAATCGAGACAATCATAACTAAATAAAGACCTACCAAAAGTCGAGATAATTAGGGGTCAGATCTTAATTAACAAACCAAACTGACCCACTTATCCTTTTAGCCTAAGAACCAATGGCTTAGGATGAGTATAACTGAATCGTCATTTCTGCTAATTGTGAATAGGCCACACTATGAACTTATCTGATCCAAACTGTTGTGGGTCAAATATTGCATACTAGACCCTAATTATTACCTGATTTTATGAACATGATACTGTTTAACGCCCTATTTTAATCATGTTTGTGCTGCAAGATGAATTTATGAGCCTGCACTGAAAAAGGGTACTAAAGGCATGGATTTAATGCTCAGAAATTACCAAGGCAAGGGACAGATCCCAGGAGACTGATATCGAAAAATTTATATGCCAAAGATCCCAAAAAATTATAAGCTTGAAAATCATCCAGAATGCAAGATCATAGGGTTCCCACCATTCGCTTGACTCGAAACTTTATATCTGGCCTGAGGACCCAAAATTAACCGTACACATAAAAATTCAACCTTTGAATCTTTGTGAAATTGGCCCAACGGACAGACACTGATTTGGGGCCCACTTGATGTTGGGATATGCTTCAAACTTAGGCTCAACCCTTTAAATTAGATGGAAAGCGGATGGACGGAGTGGATTTCTCAAAAGAAAGTGAGGTGGGCCCTAATCCAAGCGGCAAGTGTACACAACAAGTGTACATTTGTATTACGTCTAAAGTAGGAAACGGTCAAACATGTTTGACCTGCAAGAAGCAAGAAGCGGAGAAGGATCTCCTTTTCCCATTTCTTTTGCCACACGATGTCTTGCGGATGGCTTCCGTGGACCACCTTTTCGATTTACATGATCAATCTGAGCCGGTCATTTGAACAGTTAACCGAGGTACGACCGAAAATCACAAAAGAAGAGGGAAACCACTTTCCGTTTTGAAAATCTTCCACCTGCAATGGGCGGATAGCGTCCTCTTTAAGAGATGGAATGGGCCACTATCATGATCATCTAAGATGATCCAAACCGTCTATCATCTAGCCCTTCAAATTCCGACCAAGAAGGGGGTCATGCACACAAATAGGGGATCATGGCTACACGATGAATTCGGCAACATTCTAGGTTGTGCGGACGCCACAACAGAGACTTGCATCTTTGTGCACGCAGCTAACCAAGAAGATCGGCCACAATTCTCACCGGTTTTCAGAGTAATTCCGTCGGTCTCTACGTAGCTTGCGGAAGGAATAGGCCCACCATCGAAGCCGTAACCGGTCCCTCATCAACAGGACCATCTCCTCTGTTCAAGATGAACAGCCAGACCGTGAAAGACTGGTCATTGTTGAATATCCAGATGGTAAACTGTCCAGATCCGAACGATCCTCAAACATCCGTGCCTGCATCTGCACAAGCAGAGGCTGATAAGGAAACTCCCAACTGCGCGGTTACGCAACAAGTTTACGCAAAAGCAAAGGATGCGTAGTTTCCGTTCCGGGCTGCATAAACAAGCTTACGCAGAGTGATGCAGTAGGCCACAACAAGGGAGCTGCATGAAGATCCAAACCGTTCATGTGGTCGGCCATCCAAAATCAACCCAAGCAACAAAGATCGGACGCCGAACATGTTCCACATCCATGGTTTTCTCGCAACCAATCACCTCTTGCTGTGTAAGTTGCTGCACACGCCCAGCCACTGACTGCAAATCCCTATAAAGGAGGATGCACGAGGGGCAGCCAGGGATATCTCATCAGACCCTGAACGAGCAAGGATAAGAAAGAGAGAGGACGGCCGGCTCAAGGAGTTCTTTTTCTTCCTTGTTTAGTTTTTCCTCTAACATTTTATTTTAGAGATTTTAGATTGATTATGTCTATGATTGGCTGAGCCCCTTAGCTAGGGATAAGAGGTGAAGCTTGTGAGGTGAAGCTTGTGGTGTGATGGGAGACTTTTTCTTTATGCCTTTTTATTCATGTTTAAATTGAACTGATTTTGATTTTAGTTTGATTACAAGGAATGCCTTTTAGTTTTTAATGGTTTGTTGTGACTTAAATTACAATAGATCTGCGATAGCTTTGAGCATGTTCTTTTCATTATCATGATTATGAAGTTAGGAAGCCATGTGGTTCACCATCGTCTCATGGGCATGGTTGGGTGATGAAACCCTACCTAACATTCATAACTTTCTTAGATTGGCTGTGGATTGGTTAAATTCTATAGTGTACTGTCTCATGGGCATAGTTTTGTGATGAAATTAATTCTAATCCTCATACCTCTCATCTCTTAAAAATTGGATTAATGGAAGTTTAGATTTGATGTTTATAGTTATATCCTCCAACTGGATGAAGATGAGACTCTAAATCCAATTGTGTTCGTGAATCAAGCGTAGATCTCCCTGATCTCTACAAGTGGATCCTTGGCACCCTATGTCACGCCCGAAACTTAGAAACCGGGCTCACAAAATTTTCAATCGCCGAATCCAGTGCCAACAGCCTCTGTAGTACCCCATTCTCGGCACCCAATGCCCATATGCCAGGTTCCGATTCTGGGATCTTACAAGGAGGATTTTCCAACGTACATTTATCTTGTAAGAAGCATAACCATGAGTTTACCCAAATCACGAAGGCAACATCATCATCACATATCTACTAATATAAACATTTGAATACAATGCTGAAAGGGAAATACATATGTCAAAATCAAAGCTCCAGAAGTCAGCTACATGCTCCAAGCTCCACGCTGCTACAACCTAACGTCACTTACACGCATCTATCGTGCATAAGCTTATAGAAAGCTTAAAGGGTGGTGTAAGTATGTGCACAAGGTAAGTGCCAAGTATTCAATACAATGCCATAATCATACAATATCGAAAATACTAGTAAGATCATGAATCATACGAAATCAGAGTACGCAATACAGATCAACTATACAGGAGAAGAGTCATAAAGAGTCAAATATCAAATGCCGAGGATGCAATGCAATATATAATTCCTGATGAGTTCACGAATACCGTTAGGCATATCTAAACCATATAAATGCAGAAACACAGTAACCTAAAATGTCATATGCCACGGATGTAATGTAATATGTGGTGCAAATGGAATGACCATGCTGGAGTGTAAAGTCGGGATGATAGTACATAGTATCGCAAGCTATGGGGTCCATCATAAGGGACTTCTATCCAAACCAGTCACATACCTAATTTGGATAGTCAGACTCAATATGGTAAACTCCTGATCTCAAGTTGGTTGCGTGCCCCAACCGAAATCCTAGCCATTACGAAGGTACACGTAACAAATATTTGCGCACCACCAACCCGAGTGGATAGTGAATGAATGAATGAGTATATAACTCCTGCTCCACAAATCAGTACTGTACATCTCTAGGATCATCACCGGGGTCTAGTACACTGTACATGCAAATCGCCGCCCACTGACGCTCGACCATGCAAGTGGAAGAGACCTCACTATTCGCCTAGCCAGTAGTCAGCCAATATCTACCCGGCACGTCGATAGCGAACCCATTCACGAGTTGGTCAAACTCAGCCTAGCTATTGTTGAGGGTCAAATATTGCATATTAAACCCTAGTTATTATCTGAATTTATGAATATGGTACTGTTTAACGGCCTGATTTAATCATGTTTGTGATGCAAGGTGTATTTACGAGTTTAGACTGAAACAGGGTGCTTAAAGTACGAATTTAACGCTCAGAAGTCACCAAGGCAAGGGACGGACCCCAAGGGACCAAGATCGAGGAAGCTACATGTCAAAGATCTAAGAAAATCGAGAAACTGCAGTTCAAGTGGCTTAAAAGTCGTTTAGAATTCAAGATCACAGGCTTTCTGCTGTCTGATTTGCTTGAAACTATATACATGGCTTGAGGACCATAAATTAACCGTACACGTCAAATTTCAGCCCTCAGATCTGTGTAGGTGTGGCCCAACGGACATATCAGCCCTTGAATATCTTATTCGGGGCACACCCGAGATCTAGATATGCTTTAAAATTGTTCTCATCAGCGTAAATGAGACGAGAACACGAATAGACGGAGCGAATTTCTCAGACTCATCTCAGTGGGTCCCATCTGGAGAGCTGCGTGCACACCGTGCACGTACTCTTGACGTGCGCTGAACCTGAAGGAGTCGGTTAGCATACGCGGCCTGACTCCCATTCAAAACGGAACCTTCCGTGTTCATCTCTACTGCGGAAGAGCTGCGGACGGAAGTTAGTGGGACCACCAGGATCAGTCAAGCATCAGATCCACACCGTCCATAATCTTCAAGATGAAATTTCGGCCATCCAGCACCATTTTCGCATAAATACGAGATCCGAAGGTGACCTAGGGATCCTGTGAAGCAGGACCTCCTGCGTTTTGACGCAACGAACAACTTCTAATTTCAGAGGATGGTGGTCCACCATCACATGTATTCATCTTGATCTGAACCATTCATTGCGTCTGCAGGATAAAACACATCTAAGATGTGTGTTTTTAGTTCCTGATCTGATGAGGAAACCGGATGTAATTCGGTCCCTGCTGCGATCCGCGAAAAAACGGACACAAGCCGGCTTCTGCTCGTAGCATGACCAACACCCGGGAATTTCTTTCAATCCAGACCTTCCAAATCAAGAAAGAGGCAAATCCGGTCGCCACCTTGTTGTCTAAAATGAGGAAACTTCCTCACCAAAGTTTGCTCCACGAAATCATCCCACCACCTGCCGTTTTGTATAGTGCAGAAATCTCGGGCGCAGAAGGGTGCTTGCGGAATTATACTGGCCGCAGATCCATGGGTTAGGACCATCAGATGCTGATCCAAAACTGACCAGAAGTTTAGCTAATGGATGAGGTGGGTTAGACTCAAGTTTCTTAGCTGATCCATCTCTCACGGCTGTCTGATCGGGTGAAGAAAATCAGGGCCTGCGCAATCCTCTGTCGCTGCGTAACTTCTTGTGGAATTCTCCATCGCTTCACCAAGCATCAGACCGACTCTCTTCCAGCTTCCCATCCACCGTCCTTTACAGCTATAAAGAGAGAAGAGAGAAGGGAGAAAGGGGATTCAATTCTTTGGGGACGTGAGCACAAGAGGGAGTAGTAGTTAGAGTTTGTTCTTATTTTATTGTTTTGTTTTTGTTCAAGTTCTAGCTTATTCATGGCTGGCTAAACCTCTTAGCTAGGGCTAAGAGGTGAAGCTTGTGGCATGATGGGAAGACTCTATGGATTTGATTCATTACTAGACTGATGCTGATATTGGTTTGATTTTAAGGAATACCTTTAGTTTTTAATGGTTTGTTGTGACTAAAATTACAATAGATCTGCGATGGCTTTGAGTATTTCCTTTTCATTATTGTGATTATACAGTTAGGAAACCTTATTATTCATCATCGCCCCTTAGACATGGTTGGATGACGGAACCCTTCCTAACATTCATACCTCACTCAGATTGGCTGTGGATTGGTTTAATTCTGTTGTTTTCTTTGTCTCATGGGCATGGTTTTGTGATGGAATCCATTCTAATTTACATCCGTCTTGTCTCTTGAAAACTAGATCAACAACAATTCAGATTCGATTCTAGTGATATATCTTCTAACTGGATGAAGATGGGACTCGAAGTCCAGTTGAGTTCGTGAATCAAGCGTAGACTGCCCTGATCTCTACAAGTGGATCCTCTGAATCCCTAGTTCCTTTCCCTGAATTGTTTAAGTTGATGAAGATGGGACTCGAAGTCCAGTTGAGTTTGTGAATCAAGCGTAGACTGCCCTGATCTCTACAAGTGGATCCTCTGAATCCCTAGTTCCTTTCCCTGAATTGTTTAAGTTTTACATTAATACTTCACCATTATTCCTCAATTTATAATCAATTTAGATTTCATCTTAGTCTAGTTCTAATTCTACCTAGTTTCAGATAACATACAGGTTTTAGTCCCTCGGGATTTGACCTCGATCTCACCGAGTTTATTACTACATCAGTTATGCCTCCTACTCTCGGACAGGAAAGGCCACACCCCCTCCCAACTGACCACGACACAGTGGGAGACGCGGCCTCCTGGTATTCAGCACTCAGGCGCTCATGTATCCACTCGGTCTCGACGTTGGGGCGTCTCCTGGCCTCGGAGGTTTAGGGACTTTCACCCACGGACATCCAAAGTGCTCAGATGCTCGAACCAAACATTTTTGGTATCTCATTTAGACATCCACGACATGCCTGTGGAGGTCATAGCCCTAATGTCCCTGGGCGTACAGTAATCACAATCATACAATGCAAGATGCATGAGTCATGTAGTCCAAACATGCATCACTCCTGCGCATACCGTGCACTCATGTGGGATAACTCTACCTATCAGGGAGTCCCATAAACCATTTGCACAATGACTCATATGATGGTTAATCACATCTCATAACAAATATATAGATGATGCTTATGGGCATGTATTATGATGCTATGCTGTCACATACTCATAATCGGCATCGATAATTGGCCTAACGAGGCCTAATGGAAGATCTTAATGTGGACCTTTAACCATCATTGCCCATCAATGTGGACATTCAACCAATATTGCTCCCAAGGAGTGGTCCACATAGGGCCGAACATATAGTGGGCCCATGACCTCACACAAGGGCCTAATATACAATATCATGGACCTCATACAAGGATTATATACACATCACTATGGGCCGCATCACATGGGCATCGAATACATCACGATAGGCCTTGCTCATGGGCCTCATATGCACAACAGGTGGGCCCTGCACATGGGCCTCAGATACATCACACGGCTATAACCCATGGGTCTAATGCACATCATAATGGGCCTCATTAAATGTGTTACAAAAACATCACAATGGCCACACCATATGGGACGAAAATACATCTCAATGGGCCTTACCAAATGGGCAGGAAATACATCACAATGGGCTACGACATATGAGCCAAAAATACATCTCAATGGGCCATGACCCATGGGCCTCACATACACCAAGTGGGCCACATCAACGGGTTTGATATACACCACATATGGGCCTCACATATGGGTCTCATACACAACAAGTGGGCTGCATCAATGAGCCGCACTAATGGGCCTCATACACATTAAGTGAGTTGTGTCACGCCCCAAACCCGGAAATTGGATTCACAGGAATCTTGATTGCCAGACCCGATGTCGACAGCCTCCATAGTACCTCATTCTCGGCTCCCAGCGTCTATATGCCAAGTTCTGATCCTGGGATCCTACAAGGAGAATTTTCCAACGTACATCTGTCTTATAAGAAGCATAACCACAAGTATACCCAATTCATAAAGGTAATATCATCATCACATATCCACTAATATAATCATTTGAATACAATGCTGAAAGGGAAATACATATATCGAAATCAAAGCTCCAGAAGACAGCTGCACGCTCCAAGCTCAACGCTCCTGCAACCTAACGCCACCTGCACGCATCTATCGTGTATAAGCTTATAGAAAGCTTAGAGGGTGGTAAAAGTGTGTGTAAGGTAAGTGCCAAGTATACAATAAAGCTCATAAATCATACATCATCGAGATAAGCGGAAATACTGATAAGATCATGAATCATACAATATCAGAGTAAGCGGACATATACTGGTAAGTCCATGAGTCATATAATATCAGAGTATGCAATGCAGATCGGCTATACAAATGAGGAGTCATAGAGAGCCAAATATCAGATGCTGAGCGTACAATGCAATATGTAAATCCTGCTAGTCCATCTAAGCCATATAAGTATAGAAAACATAATGACCCAAAATGTCATATGCATACGGATGCAATATGCGATGCGAATGAAATGACCAAGCTAGAGTGTGAGGTCGGGATGATAGTACATAGTATCGTAGGCTATGGGGTCTATCACAAGAGACTTCTATCCAAATTAGTCCCATACCTAAATTTGGATAGTCAGACTCAATGTGGTAAACTCCTAGTCTCAGGTTAGTCGCGCGCCTAACTGAAATCCTGGCCATACGAAGATACACGTAACAAATAGTTGCGCACCACCAGCTCGAGTGGATAATGAATGAATGAATGGATGAATATGCAATTCCTGCTCAATAAGTCTACATATCAGTACGGTTCCTCTTTGGGATCATCACCGGGGTCTAGTACACTCCACACCACCTGCCGCCCCATCAAGCGCACAACTGGGTAAGTGGAAGAGACCTCACTATCCGCCTGGCCAGTAGTCTGCCAATACCTACCCGACTCGTCGATAGCGGACCCATTCCTCGAGCTAGTCAAACTCAGCCTAGCTATGCCTACTCCCTCGGGCAGGTAAGGCCACACCCCCTCCCAACCGACCACAACACAGTGGGAGACGCGGCCTCCTGGTATTCGGCACTCGGGCGCTCATGTACATCCACTCGGTCTCGACGTTGGGGCGTCCTCTGGTACCAAGAGGGTTTTAAGAATTTTCACTTAAGGTCATCTATGCCAGCCTGATGCTCGAACCAAACATTTTTGGTGTCCCATCTGGCCATCTATGATATACCTGTGGAGCCTACGGCCCTGATGTCGCTAGGGCGTACAGTAATCACAACACACAATGCAAGATGCATGAGTTATACAATCCAGTCATGCACCAATCCTACGCATATCGTGCGCTCATGTGAGATAACTTCCGCCTATCAGGGAATCTCATAACAACCTGCCCAATGACATATGCATTGGTCAACCACATCTCATAACAAACATGGAGATGATGTGTATGGGCATATATCATGATGCTATATAGTCACATACTCATAATCGGTATTAATAACTAGCATCGACATTCAACCTCGACAATGTGGACATTTAACCAACATTGTCCTCAAGGAAAGGCCCATATAGAGCCTAACATATAGTGGACTCATGGCCTCACACCAGGCCAAATATACAACACCATGGGCCTCACTCAAGAGCTTAATACACATCACGATGTGCCTCACTCATGGGCCACATATACATCAAGTGGGTCGCATCTCACGGGTCTAATATACATCGTAATGGGCTGCTCCCACGGGCCTAATATACATCAAGTCGGGCCTCACCATATGGGCTGAAAATATATCACAATGGCCACGTCCCATGGGCCTCGAATACATCACAATGGGCCTCGACAATCAGAATCGGCCTCAACAATTGGAATTGACACTCGAAATCGGCCTCGACAATCGGAATCGCCCTATACCATCGGCCTTGATAATCAGAATCAGCAATCAGTCACGACAATCAAAATCGGTCATGACAATCGGAATCAATCGATAATCAGAATCGGTGAATCGGTCACGTCAATTGGAAAAACGCAATCGTTCACGATAATCAGCCTTGATTGTTAATCGACAATCGGCCACGACAATCGAAATCGGTCAATAATCGGAATCGGCAAATCGATCACGTCAATCAAAATCAGCAATCGGTCATGATAAACGGCCTCGATCGCTAATCGGCAATCGGTCAAGTCAATCGGAATTGATTGATAATCGGAATCGTCAAATCGGTCACGTCAATCGGAAATCGATAATCGGTCACGATAATCGACGTCGATCGCTAATCGGCAATCGACCACGACAATCGGAATCGGTCATTAATCGGAATCGATAAATCAGTCACGTCAATCAGAATTAGCAATCGGTCATGATAAACGGCCTCGATCACTAATCGGCAATCGGTCATGATAAACGACCTCGATCGCTAATCGACAATCGGTCAAGTCAATCAAAATCAGCAATCGGTTACGACAATCGAAATCGGCAAATCGGTCACGACAATTAGAATCGATCGATAATCAGAATCGGCAAATCAGTCACGACAATCGGCACCGATAATCAGGGACGATAATCGGCGTCGGCCTCGATAATCGGTACCGTTAATTAGTAGATAAACAAAGTGGGGTCCATAGACGATCAACCAATCAACCATAGTATAAAGATTGGCACTCAGCCGTGGTTATATCAAATCCGATAGCACGGAGTCATCCGTTTACGGTGAATGGGGCCCACTTATTTGGGTTACCTCACGAAGAGAATGGGCCTAACAAGGCCTAAGGAAAGGTCACAATGAGGATGTCTAACCATCATTGCCCCTTAATGTGGACATCTAACCAACATTGCTCCCAAGGAGTGGCCCACATAAGGGATTTATACGCAATGCAGCGGCTACACATACATCACATTGGGCCTCACATACATCACATTGGGCTTCATATAAGGGCCTCAAGTGTACCACAATGGGCCACGCCCATGGGCTTTAAATACATCACATTGGGCCTCACTCATGGCCTCGAATACATCACATTGGGCCTTGCCTATGGGCTTTAAATACACAATAGGTGGGCCCTACACATGGGTCAAAAATACATCCTGATGGGCCGCACCAATGGGCCTCAAGTGGACTTGGACCACACCAAAAACCATTTCAATGGTGGTAGGTGTAAAATGTGTTTCACTGTATACTATCGTTCCTTGGGGCACCTGGCCCACTAATGATGATCAGCATTGTCCAACCTTTGTCTAGGTGAATCAGCGCCATCCAAACATTGTCCAACACTGTCCAAACATTATCAGCACTGTCCAGACATTGTCCAGCATAGATGGATAGAGTGAATACAATACATGCATCAAGGTGGCCCACGTGCTGGACAGCACCTGCATCAGGGTGGTCCACCGTCCTTGATGGACGGTGTGCATACGATACATGCAATCAAGGTAGGTCCCACATAACCTACTGACAGTGTGGATTAAATCCATACATCACCGTGCGTCCCACAGCAGCACCGTCCAAACGGACGGTGTGGGGACAGAATACATAAATCAAGGTGGACCCCATCGTTCAGCAGGTCTAGACGGTCTAGCCAATAAACATAGGTCATGTGGGTCCCACGTTTATGGATGGTTTGGATATAACAATACCTCATGAACGGACCTACTGGAGTTGCTGATGTCCAACATAGCAGCCAATGCTACTGCCACCGATGGACGAACGGCATGGATGAAATCCATACCTCAAGTGGGGTCCACACAGCTGGACGGTCAGTATCAAACCCATACACCATAGACAGTGTAGATAAAACATATACATCAGGGTGGTGCCATGTGGTGTGGCCCACCAACGTCCAACCCACGTCCAGCAGGTCTGGACGGTCTTGGATACAACGCAAACATCAAGTGCGTCCCACCATCTGGACGGTTTGATTATAACAAATACATCATGATAGGGCACCACCATCCAGGTGTGTACGGTGCGTTGAAACACATATCAGAGGTGAGTCCCACTGATCTGGACCGTCTGGACGACTCACGTCCTCAAGTAGGCCCCACCGTCAACAAGAGGGACGGACGGTTTGGATGGACACACCGTCCAGATGGCGAACGGCCTGGATAACGCATGCAAGGTGGGCCCTACATCCTGAGGTGGACGGATGGCATGTATTGCCCAACGGTGTGGATGAAAAATGCATCCAGGTGGGTCCCACGTGGGGCCCACATGATATAATATTATAATATTAAATAATATAATATATATATATATATATCTATATATATATATATATATACTATTAATACCATCGTCTAGCATCCAGAAACGCATGACAGACGGTCTGGAGGTTGTACACGTGCAATGAGTGAGGGCCACAAATGGGTGGATGGATGTAAACATATACATCACAGTGTGGCCCACATACGTCAGGGCCCACCATCCCATACACATGGACGGTGTGGATCAAGTCCATACATCAAGGTGCAGTCCACATGAGTGGACGGTCTGGATTATAACACATACCTCACGGTCAAACCCTAAGGGCTGCTGACGTCAGCAGCAACTACTGCTGCAGCAGCAAAACAGATGCACGGCATTGATGAAATCCACATCACAGTGGGCTCCACCGTGAATGGACGGTATGGATGCATGGGCCATGGAGGGTCTCACCGTCTAAGTTGCTGGATAGTGTGGACACACCACACTCATCAAAGTGAGCCCAAGGTGATGGATGGTGTGGATATATCACAAGCATCAAGTGGGCCGTTCAACAAAAAGGAAAAATAGAGAAAGGGAGGAAGAGAGAGAGAAAGAGAGAGAGGGACGGATGGAGGAGGGGCCCCGCCACTATGGGCCCCTCTATACAATACATACATCAAGATGGGTCCCACCATGTGGGCCCTAAATCCATAAATCAACTCCAAAAAAAAAGATACACCCACCTATGATCTTCTCCTCCTTCTTCCACCAAAGCATGATAGAGTCCCAAAGAGACAATTTCAACGGTTGAGATGGATTTAGGATGGTGGGATCGGGTGATAGGAAGTGGGTCACTCAAAGCCTCTCATGAAGCTAGGAAATGCCTTAGACATTGCCTTCTCTTGGGAGTTGCTTGAGTGATGAGAGAATGAGAGAGAGAGTGAGAGAGAGATGATGGGAGAGGAGTGATGGTGGAGTGACATGAGTGTTAAGGTGCTTGTTGACTTTATGGACTTATGTAAGAGAGAGATAAGGGTAGGGTATGGGTTGCTTGTACTTAACTTGAGGTGATGGATTGATGTGATTGATGGGACATTCTCTTGGGATTAGCAACGTGCGGTGTTTTTCTCAAACTAAACGCAGGCCCACATCTCCTGGCTTGGGTATAGCCTCAGCGCGCGAGACGCGGCATCGGAACCGCGTTGATGGCGCGGTCGCAATGGTGAAGGTCTCGGGTCGAGCTAACTCTAGAAAATGAGATACAACTCAGGGTTGCGCGCAACTGCCAATTACAGATCGTGAGTCACCGAAATTCGACCGGGAGGACCGCGTAAGCCTCCGGAACAGTACAATCTAGGATACGGGCCTCACAAGTTGCATCAATGGGCCGTACTAATGAGCCTCATACACATCAAGTGAGTTGCATCCATGAGCCGCACTAATGGGCCTCATACACATCAAGTGAGTTACATCAATGGGCCGCACTAATGGGCCTCATACACATTAAGTGAGTTGCATCAATGGGCCACACTAATGGGCCTCATACACATCAAGTGAGTTGCATTCATGGGCCGCACTAATGGGCCTCATGTATATATCAAGGTGGGCCTCATACATCCCAAAAAAAAAAAGAATCATATGGAAGGATCATTTGGACTATACCACAAATAGCAGTGGAGATAATAAACTTGTACTGTTAAATAAATCATAAGGCCCACCAAAAAGTTCATCTTCCAACCAATCTAATCATAAGGTCATAAAGTCCTGCATTAAGAGGGAGAACAATTCCCCATTGACCCAAAACTTTCGTGACCCAAATGGGTTTCAATGATAGACGTTCATCCTCCACTATTTCTGTGGTGTGGTCCACCTGATCAATGGATGATCACATCATGGTGTGGCCTGCCGTAATGTATTCGAGATCCAACCAATTCATAAGTTAACATAGCGATAGATGAAGTGAAACAACATCAGCTTAATTGGAAACTACCATGGCCCATAGCGGTTTGAATGGTGGATGTCACTGTCCCCATTAAATTTTGATGGTGGGGGTCCGCTTGAACTTTAGATCTGACCCATTCCTTTGCTCATGCCGTAAAATGATATCTCAAGTGGTTGGACGGTTTGAATACAACACGTGCATCATGGTGGGTCCCATGAATAGACGGCATGGATGGAAAATACATCAGGGGTGGGGTCTACCCACAGTGGCCCACCTAAGACAGCTCGCTAGATGAATGGATGGATGGTTAGATATAACACATACCTGGTGGGACCCACAATTTGTAGACGTCAATAGGCAGCTATATAGCTATCGTACATGCAGCTATTGCTGCATTAAAGGAAATCAGAGGTGGGTCCCACGTAGGGCCCACCTTCCTGTATATAAAAAAATATATAATATATATATATAATATAGCTGCTGCTACTGCAGCTTTTATGCATTAAAAGGGGGCAGAGGTGGCTCCTTCTCAATTAATATATGTTATTATATATTATAATATAATATATAATATATTATATCATATATTAATATAAGATAATATATTAATATCATATTAAATAAACATGCAACGTCCAGCCCTGGACGGCCTGGACATGCACATACATCAAGGGAGGCCCCACACGTGGGAGGGTCCCATCGTCCAATGTTGTGGATGGTGCGGATAGAGCACATACATCATTGGTGGTTCCCACCAAATGGATGACGGTGTGGGTATACATACATACATCAGTGGGTCCACGTGGGGCCCACCATAATGTTTATCTGCCGTCCAATCTGTTGATAGGGTCACACGGCCCTGGATGTAGAGGAAAAATAAATTTCATAATGGTCAAAAACTTCTGGACGCCTAAAAGTGTTTCAATGGAAGACGTTCAATCCCTACCGCTTCCTGTGACGAGGGCCACCTTAGCTCCACCTACGGCTGATTTTTGGAGAGGGGCTCGCTGCCCTAAAGGGCCATCAAATGCATGGCGTGGATGTTCAACACACATCACGGTGGGGCTTGTAGTGGGGCCCACGGCCCCTGGCCACCGTCCAGACACAGCAGCGTCCTGCACTGCACTTCCTCTAACGGTCCCCAGTAGCAGGCGTTGCTACTTATATATATTTTGTTTGAAAAATAGTTTTTTCGTGGTAGGGCTCGCATCAGGTGGATCCACTCCACCCATTGGATTCCATGGCTCAAGACAGTCCAAACGAGTTCAATATTCGGTATGTTTCGGTGTACAGAAACATCAGAGTGAATTTTAACGATAAAACCACTATTTTCAATGATATGGCCCGCCAGATAATCAGATTGGCTTCATATTTCGGCTCAACGCTAAAATGAGCTAGGGAATGAGATGGACAGTGTGGATTGGATTTATACATCAAGGTGGGGCCTGCATGAGCAACCCACCCAAAAGCTTTAAACCGAGTTGATATTTTTGTTTTCCCATGGCACGTCCAGACGTGCATCCCACTATCTGTTCATACTTCACTACACGCTGGACGGTGTGAATATAACTCATTCTAGGTGGGTCCCACATGGACATGGCCCACCTGATTAGATCAACATGATATGTGTGTTTTTCCATCATCCAGACCCTCCAAGAGGGGTAGCAAAGTAGGTTGGTCCCCATGTTTGAACAGCAATGGGGTCCATTTGATGAACGGTTTTAACGCCACATACACTCATTGAATGTGCCACAAAATAAAGGAAGGGGAGGGAGAGAAGCACCCACCTAAGATCTTCTCCTCCTTCTTTCGCCAAAGCATGCTAGAGCTCCAATGGATGGACTTCAACGGTTGAGATTGATTTTAGAGGGTGGGATTGGATGGTAGGAAGGTAGGCCACACCTAGCTTTCTCATGGAGAGCTTGGACGTCCACCTCTCATGGTTGCTTGGAGAATGAGGAAGAAAGAGGGAGAGAGAGGGAGAGAGAGAGAGAGAGAGAGAGGAGTTATGTCTTGTCATAATGATATAAGGCCATCATAAATGCTTAGGTAAGGGGAGGTGTTGACTTTTGAGAAAAGGAGAGGAAATGATTACCTAGCACATCACCCCATGATGGCTAAGAAAATTGTGTCATTCACTACCAAAAAAATGGGCAAAGGATTCAGACCACGTTACTTTTTTTCTACGGACATAAACCTTAGTTATGATTGTTACGGTTTTAATCCGTAGCTAAAAAGTTGATGCAACATTAATAATTAATAGTGTTGTAAGGGGCTCTATGAAGCCTAAGAAAAACTATATGTTCTATCTGAGCCGTCTATATATTTTTAAATATTACTTTAGAGGATGAAAAAAAAAATCAGCTAGATCTAAGGCTCAAGTGGACCACACAGTAGGAAAAATTGATATTAAATTACTTTTGCTTCTTATGGTGTGGTCTACTTTGGCTTTCAATATACTTGAAATTTTTTGTTATAAAGTAAAATAATTTATTAAAATTATGGAGCGGAATGGATTAACGAAATACATCATAGTGAGCCGCACGGATCCCCTGATCGTAGCTTCTGCGTCCGTGGGCGTGCGCTCAAAAAGAGCCGCGCCCAAACACGTCTTTCGGTCTCTCAGTCTCTCTCTCTCTCTCTCTCTCTCTCTCTCTCTCTCTCTCTCTCTCTAATCAGAGCTTTGGGAAAGCTCTTCTTTCCCTAATCCTCTCTCTCCCTCCCGATCCTTGCTCCCTCTCTCTCATTCTCCTCCCTCTCTCCCTCCAATGCATCAGCCGTGAACGCCCTCTTCTCTCTCTCGATGGGTACCTTTCAGAATGGTGGCCAAGCTCATCGATGGGTACCTTTCAGAAGTTGCGCCAGATGTTCATCTGAAGTTGCTGAAGTTCCGATCACTGGCTGGGGTCGTTCCTGACGATGCTAGACTGTTGGATGATGGCCTTTATCGTGCGATTGACATATACTTGAAGGCCCACCTATGGCGGTAGGATTCAGGATCATTGTGCTTGAGATAGGATTCAGCATCCAATCCCTTGTTATTGTAGTTTTTATTTGTTTCTTTACTGTGCTGACCATCTCTTTTTCCAGGGAAAGCAGATCCATGCCCACCACATTCTCGTGTCAGTCATTCTTGACAACTTCCTCACCTCAAAACTTGTCTCTATTTGCTCCAAATTTGGCCATATCTATCACGCTCGAAAGGTGTTCGATGAAATTCTCCATAAAAATATCTTCTCTTTCAACACCATGCTCATTGCCTATTCTTCACACAACCATCACTCTGAATCCCTTAGGCTCTTCTTGTCTCTGACATCATTCAAACTCGCCCTTAAATTTGACAATTTCACCATCTCCTCCCTCTTGAAAGCTCGTCGTCGATGCCGCTTCCGCATCCGATGTTGGGTAAGGTGATTTATGCTTTTGTACTTTGGCATGGCTCTAATTATGATCTATTTGTTGCCATTGTGCTGGTTACATTTTACGCCAAGTCCGATGATTTGGACTTGGCTAGAAAGGTATTTGACGAAATGCATAGGAAAACTCACTACTAACCAGGAAAACTCAAGATTGGCACGGCTTTATGGCTGACTTTTTTGTATTTTTGCTGTTTTGTGGCTGACAAAGCTCACGATTATGAGCATAATCATATCTATAAAAAGAGATATCAAGTAGTGGGAAGAATTGACATATGATTACAGATTCCTTTATGGTCTTAATATGATGTGCATTCTGTTTCCATTTTCTGTAGTATTTAAGCTGGTTTCTTTTGTATTTCACCTACAGATTTTTTCGATAGATGAACAACTTGCTTGCTATTACAGATTCCCAAGATGTCGTGGGGTTGTCAATGACATTGAAGCAAGGGAACCTGCCATCTGACTATACCTTTTGCTGATATTGTAGGAGAGTAAATTAGAGATGGTTTTGCAAGGCAGATAAATAATCACTTTGGGAATTGGGAAAAACATGCAAGGCAGATAAATAATCATTTTTTGTTTTTTGGGTTTCTTCTTCTTTTTTGTATTTTCATTGTAATGGGCCCCAATTAACCCAATCATATTTGATGTGTGTTCTATTAGGGCCCATGTGGATGATTTTCCTATTATTCGTGTTTTAACTCCTTTTTTCCACTGACTTTTTTAATCAATTTTTTCTTATCTTTTTTATTTTTATTGTAAACGATACATGATTAGGTTGCTTGTGCTCATGCTTGAAGGAGTAAGGAAACAAAAGTTGATTTGGCCATCTTTGGACATTTTTGGGCATTTTGTGCCTTTTTTTTAATTTATTGTGGTTTACTCTTTATCCTGATTAGGTTGCTTGTGCTCATGCTTGAAATTATTATAAGCATGTTTTTTATGACGACATGTATGTAACTTGTTTATATATAAGCATGTATTTATTGTCTTTTTAAAAATTTGCTGATTTTTTTTCACTTTTTTCTTTTGTTTTTGTTGTTTAAGGTCAGACAGGTCAGGGTAATAGAAACCATTAATGCCCCATCAAATATATGCCACAAAATACGAATGATATACTCATGTTTTCCTTTTTTTACTACATATAAATGTGCATGTCTTTTTACCACAGAAACCATCAGAAATAGCTATTTACTATATATATATATATATATATATATGATTGAATGCCTACTATTGACAATCACTTGGGGAAAGCAGTTGGTAGCTTATTGCAGGTCTAGTGCAATGTGTTTCAAGGTGTAGCAAGGGAAGTTGCTTTGACTTCAGGTGGTGGATTAAAGAAGCTATCTTTATTAACTGATGACTATGAAGAGGTTGCAATGGTAAATCATTTATACCAACTCTCTTACCTGATATTCTCCCAATTTCCATTTTCTTTCATGCTCATTTCTTACGACATTAATGCCAATTTTTTACTCAAACTCTCTAGGTGCATCATAAGAATACAATTCTGGTCAATCTTAGGATCTCAACAAAATGGACCTGTCTACACAAGGCAGTTGGACCATTCCACGAATGTAAAGTGGGCCAAGCATAGGCTAAGGTTTGACCCATTTTCTATTTGGGGCAGAGTGGAAAACATAACCTGCCTTTATGCAGGCTGCCATTTCCCACTTTTGATGCTACAAATCACAACTGAGATAAGAACAAGAAGGTCCTATTCTTATCTCACTTGTGAGTTGGACACAGCCACCAGTCATGAGATATTGATGGGTTAATTGACATTAGGGTAATTATTCCAATGTAATTAGTAGTCCTTGTGTTTCAACTAGGGTGGTAACTGACCGAGCATCAGGATATTTAAAGGGCTTTGGGTTTGTCACATGCCCTATGATTGAAGAGATGGAGCGGCGCATAAAGGGAATGGATGGTCAAGTAATTGCTCATTGCCTAGGGGTTGCATTGTTCCTCATTACTTTCAAATGTGTTGCATTGGTTTGTACCAATCAACACTCAATGTCTTTAAACGTGCTTTGGTTGCTGCACCTACATCACTGATTATGAAGAGGTTGCAATGGTAATATAGATGCTGCAGTACCTCATCCTCTACTTTGTGGAATGATAGGGTGCTATGCTTTTCATCACATCTAAGGTGCTGAGGGCTCCCCTGATTTGTACACATGGTATGCTCAATTCCAAACTATCTAAATAGTGGAACCCACTGTAGATTGGTCATGTCCAATAAATAGATTCTTGAACAATTTAGACCTCTGATTAGAAAATTTGTTCAATTTCATCTGCTTGCTACTTTTTCTTTTTCCATCCATTAGACTTCCACCAATATGCCAATTGGGCTCCTATTTACCAATGGTTAAGGCATTGTTTTCTAGGTGTAACCCATATATATGATGAATAAATGGGATGATTT
This sequence comes from Magnolia sinica, assembly GCF_029962835.1. Classification (NCBI taxonomy): domain Eukaryota; kingdom Viridiplantae; phylum Streptophyta; class Magnoliopsida; order Magnoliales; family Magnoliaceae; genus Magnolia; species Magnolia sinica. The sequence continues at coordinate 31,911,732 of NC_080580.1, forward strand.
TTACACTAGGTGATCCTCATAGTGGGCCAACGTATTGAAAGTTTTGGATGTTACATTCACTTAATAGGTTGGAAGTTATATGTTGGATGTTACATCTATGGGATAAGGGTTCCCGGAATGCAACACAGAAGAAGAAAGGTAAACAAGGTATTGAAGATAGCATTCTATCTCAGTTGACCCGATGAGATTTTGGGTTGAGTCATCAGGTTCAGGAATGCAAGCCTCAGTTTGGTGTAGGTTTTATGCTCCCCTGTTTTCAGATATTGAGTCATCAGATTATTTTTTTCTGGTAGTGAGTATATTTCATTTCAGGTTGGTTAACTATCATGTAGACCATACATTTTCTGTTAAATAAAATGAAATTGCTGAAATTGTTGCTGAGCCTGAGGATGCGGATGAGGCTGGGGCTTGCAGCCTGGCTACACGTGATTCAGATATGCTTTCTTTCCTTTATATTATGATTTACATGTGTATAGATACTCTATGAGTTTTTGCAATCCACGCATTTGAATCATCATATATGCTTATGATTTTAATGCACCAAAAACTACCCATGCAATCTCAGCCCTGCAAATGCGTCAGCATATCAAGCTCATGGACTTGACATGGATATGTTTGATGTCGCCTATGTGTGGAACCAGTTGTCCATTCCAATGTTACCAAGATCACCAACCCACCTCATTCTTTTGACAAAAAAGAAAATGGAAAAGAAAAAAAGGTGGCACTTCTAGTAGTCATAGATATTATTGTCCTCAGCCCCTAAAGTCTGCATTTGGATGTTTTGATTTCTTTGTGCATGCAGTTTTTTCCCATTGAATTCAATATCAGTGAGTTTCTCAAATGTAGGATGTTTTCCTAGTAGTGATTTCTTTGTTCTTATTCCTTTTACTTTATACCAATGTTTTTATTCTCAAAGTTTAATTTATCTATTTCATTATGGCGTTTTCTCATAGGATGCAAGCTCTGGTTGAGGACTACATTTTCAGTGGAGGCATTTTCTCTATGTCGGTATTTCAGTATACTAATGAGGAAAAAAGCTTTCAAGGTTAGTTCATTTCCACTTAAAACATCGAATAACTAGATAAATCAGCCGGTATGTACATTGATCAGTTGGTAGCTTTTTGGTTTTATCTCGTTTTTCTACAGTGGAGCCTGAATTCATAGATAAATCAGCTGGTATGTACATTGCTCACTTGTGTGATACTACGTACCCAAACTGCACTTCTGTTTTGCTGTTGATTTATAGGTTTGACCTGGAACTGCAGATATATCCATGGGATGTGTCTCGCATTTGAGCATCAACGTAGGCAAAACAAATCCCAACAAAAACAAGACTGATTCAATTCCATCTTCAATAGACAACAAGGTGCATTCTTGCACACACTTCTTATTGTAATTGGTGCATTCTTACACATGTTTATTTTTAAATTTTGACACATTCAATTGTGAAAGGATTTATGACTTTGAAAATGAAAGAGAGAGAGGCTCATTATGGAGAAGGACGCAGTCATTTAAGAGCATGCATCCCTGGAAAATCAATTGGTTTCTTTACAGATACAGATAAACAGCCTCGCTGCAGAAGTAGATAACCTTACAAGCAAGGTGCTTAAACTTACATTCTAACCCTTTTTGCTGAACACAAAATGCACGCATCTTTATTGCCTTTCCTATTGCAGGTTAGTTCCATAAAGAAGGAATATGATCAAGCCCAATCTAAGCTCGATTTGAGTCATTCAAAGATGAAAGAATGTGACGCTGAGATCAGTGCCATTGTCAAGGAGCAACGAAAGCTTCAACATAAAGTTGTCAATGAGGTACTTGTAGTGGTTATTCTGTTCCTATTTTATTTAACTTGCTTGATCTATGAAATTGTGTATGTTTTCTTTTCCATGACAATGAAATAGTATGATTCAACACCTAATTGATGTTTGGTTTCGCATTTTTTTAAAAAGAAGAATGTTAATGGACATGCATCTCAGTTAATCTGATTGATTGCTTTCAGCCTTGAGAAGAGGGTCAACAAAAAAGTTATGGCAATGTTCGAGAAAGCTGAAGATGAATACAATGACTTATTATCCAAGAAAAACATCATTGAGGTATATTGCTGTATTTCTCAGCCTGTAAAGGATCTCATCTTTTAAAACAAAATAAATTGAATTTGTTTATGTCTGAAGTTGTTTGTTTACTGTATTCTCTTGCTTAGAATGATGAGTCAAAAATCAAGAAGGTGATTGAAGAGCTTGATGAAAAGAAGAAGGAAACACTAAAAGTTACTTAGGTTAAAGTGAACAAGTGAGTCAACACTTCTCTGCTCTCATATTTCAGTTCATATTTTGTGCTTTCTAGTTGAAAATCAAGAATGCCATTTACTTTTGTTGGTATATTTTAGCGAAAGAAATTTTCTTTTTGGATTACGTTAGTGTGCGTGATTTCAGCGTTTCAAATGGTTGAAACTATGGTCCAAATTATAGTATCCGGCTTCCTTGGATCTCTGGATCAGACGAATTCAGTGGATCCCGAGGACAAGCCGTGTTTATGTATTTGTTCGAAATTAATGGAGCAAACCCGGATGTACGTCGGAGCTATCCGGATGAGCGAGGGTCCCTGAAAAGTGGGAACCGCTATTATGACCATGATGAAGCTGTCCATTTTCTATGGACAGCATTGGAGGGGCCTAGTCATTTGGACAGGCCATGTTTATGTATTTACTCGAAATTGATGGAGCAGACCCAGATGTGCGTCGGAGCTATCCGAATGTTAAGCGGGGGTCCCTGGAAGATGGGAACCGCTGTTATGACCATGATAAAGCTGTCCATTTCCTATGGACAGCATTAGAAGGGCCTGGCCAATTGGAGCAGGCCGTGTTTATATTTGTATTTGCAGGGACCACACCCTTAACCTATAACCTAAACCTATTCTTGTAAGTGATATAGTTTATATCCCTGTCTGTTGTCAAATTTGTGATGACAAAATCACTATTATGTTATATATAACTTGCTTAAGTGAAGCTCTTTCAAGGATCAACATTCATGAATAAGCTAAGCTCACAACAAGCAAAGCTCACAAGTACAAGGATCAATCTTGAATGAAAGAACTGCTCACAAGACAAGATGCAAGATCTTGAATGAAAGAACTGCTCACAAGACAAGACTCAAGCTGCAAGACTTCAAGAAGAGTTCAAGGCAGTTTGTACACTTTCAAGATTGAGCTACATCAAGGTTTGATCTACATCAAGACTTCAAGGCTCATACTTCAAGGTCTCTTGTTCCTAATGTTTCAATGTCCATACTTCATGGTTGAGGTTTGATTGACCATAGGTTGACCTTAGAAGTAGGTCATTTCGGATACATAAACCGAATGTTTATTTTACATGTGATTGGTCTGTTCTTCGACTAGTCCAAGCCCTTCTTCAACTAGTCCTAGACTTGCTTCGACCAGTCTAAGAAATTCCTCGACCAGTCGTGAGTTTGTTACAAATTCCGGATAAAATCTGTTAGCCTTCGACTAGTCCAGGAATCTGTTCGACCAGTCGTAGGAACAGTGTCGACTGCTCTTCGACCAGTCGTACAATCTTCGACTCGAAGTCCAGCAAAGATTTTTAGGACTTACGACCAGTCGAAGGAAACCTACGACCAGTCGTAGGTGACCTACGACCAGTCATAGGAGAGCTTCGACCAGTCGTAGAACGGTCAGAGCATATCCCACCGGATTTTTCAAATATCTGTTAGTGCTTCGACTAGTCGAAGAGCTCCCTAGACCAGTCGAAGACCCGATCTGCTCACCTATAAATAGTGCACGAATCTCAGAAAAAATCATCGATTTAATTAATTCATTTAAGTCAATCTTCGTCGAACTTCTGAGAGATAATTCTGTGCTCCATCTAAGCTAAGTGTGCTTATTTAATATTCTCTTTCCTTAGCTTTATTTTAATTGATTTTGTTTCTGTTATTCCAATCTGATTTGATAAGAGGAATTGTTATTCCCTTTCTTTGGAATCAAAATCAATTAAGGCAAGCCCTATTTGGTTTAATTTAAAATCTATTAGAATTAGAACCATTGTAATCGAGTACTGGACATTGAACTTGGACATTCAATCATCTACTCTGATTTGGTTCTACCGGGCTGCTACAACGAAGGAGATATTTAGGTATTTTACATTTAATTGTAAATTCCTTTTTGTTTTGGTTTCTTTCAAGATTTGCCAGAAAAATCTTGTTGTATTGGTTATCTGAGGAGAGCCAGGAAAACTCAGAAGTGGGGTTTTTTAATTGTGTAAGCCCACAGACAAAGACACAATTGTAAGGGTTTTGGGTGAACCTGGGAAAACCTATTTTTAGTGAACGCTAATATCCCCTGTGTGAGGATATTAGGAGTGGAGTAGCTTTTTGTGTGGCTGTTGTTTAACAATTGGTGAACACACAGGCGAACCACTATAAACCCTTGTGTTTGATTGATTTATGTTTCTAATTTTTAATTATTCTTTTGTGGAATGTATGTATGGTGGTGAATGTTGTAATTATTTAATTCAAGCTTTGTGAGAATATTGTAATAGCTTAGAATTTATTTTCTGCTATTCCTTTATCGCTTGATTTTCAATTTCATTTGAAAGTTGTTCCAGCAAGGTTGCCTTGCCATTTTTATGGTGTATGGCTGTCCCTAGAACAATACATTTTTAATTACAAGTTATTTCAATTCAGTTTATATTTATTATTGTTTTCCTCTTCGGTTTGAGACTTGATACAAAGATCTTTCTAGAAATAAGGTTGTCCTACCATAAACTCTGTTTTTGGTGTAAGGTTGTCCTTAGAACAACGTTTGTATCAACCTATCAAGATCTGAATTTTGAGGTTATTTTAATTTACTGCATTGTGATTTACTTTGGCTATCATTTTCTTTTTATTTCCATTGTTATTAGTTTTTATTTGGCATTGTCCTATTCACCTCCCCTCTAGGACATATAGCTTGGCCTTTTCAAGTGGTATCAAAGCAATTTTGAGAAGTTCTGTAAAGTTCTCATAAGGATTCAAACTGAAAAATCTTCTCAAATCAGTAAAATTCGTAGTGATCATGGATCTGAATTTGAGAAAAGCAATTTTGAGAAGTTCTGTACCGACCAAGGAATATTACAAGAATTCTCTGCTCCCAAAACTCCACAACAAAATGGAATTGTAGATAGAAAGAATAGGGTGCTTCAAGAAATGACTAATGTCATGTTGAATAGTATGAAGCTCTCTAAAAATCTTTGGGCTGAAGCAGTCAACACAGCTTGCTATATTATTAACCGAGTATACACTAGCAAAGATAATAATAAAACGGCTTACGAATTGTGGTTCAATAAAAATCCTACTGTTAAATACTTTCGAGTTTTTGGCAGCAAGTGCTATATTTTACGTGATCGTGAAAATTTGGGAAAGTTCGATACGAAGAGTGATGAAGGTATTTTTCTAGGATATTCTTTAAACAGTCGAGCTTATAGGGTCCTGAACAAAAGGACTGGTATGATTCAAGAATCCATTAATGTTGTCATTGATGATCACTTAAACACACCAATTTCTAATTCAGATAATGATGAAGTACTAATCATTGATAAACCCGATACTTCATCGAATCAGATTGATTCTGAGTTGAGGACTGTTAAAGATCATCCAACCACATAAATCTTGGAAACCCTCTCACCGGTGTTCGCACCCGTAGACAACTTGAGGATATATGTAATTATGTATGTTTTACATCCCAAATTGAACCATCTAACGTAAAAGAAGCTCTGACTGATGAGAACTGGATTGTTGCGATGCAAGATGAACTCAACCAATTCGTAAGAAATGATGTTTGGTATCTCGTACCAAGACCTAAAAATAAACACATCATTGGAACAAAATGGATTTTCAAAAATAAGTCTGACGAATGTGGAAATATAATTAGAAACAAGGCTAGACTGGTGGTACAAGGTTATACTTAAATTGAAGGGATTGATTTCGATGAAACCTTTACACCAGTAGCACGTCTTGAATCTATCAGACTATTTATATCCATTACATGTTTTAGAAAGATAAAGATCTATCAGATGGATGTGAAAAGTGCTTTTCTAAATGGCGATTTACATGAAGAAGTCTATGTTGAACAACCAATGGGTTTTGAAGATTCCAAAAATACTGATCATGTATATCGGCTTAAAAAGGCACTTTATGGATTAAAACAAGCACCTAGGGCATGGTATGAGAAACTAACGAAATTTCTTTTAAGTCATAATTTTCAAATGGGATCTGTTGATAAAACTCTGTTTGTTAAGAAACATAATGATCATATCTTAATGGTGCAGATTTATGTTGATGATATCATTTATGGATCAACTTATACTGACTTGACTACTGAGTTTGCAGATTTGATGAAATCACAGTTCGAAATGAGCATGGTTGGGGAATTGACTTATTTCCTTGGATTGCAAGTAAAGCAATAACCTGAAGGAATATTCATTTCTCAATCTAAGTATGCCTTGAATCTAATCAAGAGATTTGGATTTGAGAAGGTCAAGAATTTCGATACTCCTATGAGTACTATCCTGAAACTATCAAAAGACTCTAATGGTAAAAATGTTGACTCAAAACTTTATCGGAGTATGATTGGTAGTTTGTTATATTTAACTACTAGTAGACCTGATATTTCAGTAAGTGTTGGTATTTGCGCAAGATATCAATCTGATCCAAAAGAATCTCACTTGATTGCTGTCAAGCGAATTATTAGATATGTCGCAAGTACTGTAAATCTCGATCTCTGGTATCCTCATGAAACCAATGTCCAATTAGCTGGGTACTCGGACTGGGCAGGTAATCTAGATGAAATAAAATCAACAAGTGGTTTTTGTTTTTACATTGGAAATTGTCTACTTTCCTGGTTTAGTAAGAAACAAAATTCTATATCACTTTCAACAACTGGAGATATCGCAGCTGGTAATGCATGTACACAGCTTGTTTGGATGCAACGAATGCTATGTGATTATGGAATTAAACAGGATTCTATGTTATTACATTGTGATAATTCCAGTGCGATAAATATTTCAAAAAATCCTATTCAACATTCTCGTACTAAGTACATTGACATTAGATTTCATTATATAAGGGAATTAGTAGAAGAAAAAGTTATATCTCTAGAATATATTCCTACTAAAGATCAACGTGCTGATATTTTCACAAAACCTCTTGATAAAAGCAGGTTCAAAAAGATGAAATTTGATCTTGGCATGTGCATTTTAAATTGATAATTTATGCCTTCTTGTATTATAGTGTATATATTTGCTAGATTGAATTCTAATTTTTGTATAATTTGCAAGATATTTGAATTTTTGAGGAACTGGATTCTGACTCAGCTAATGATCCAGATTTTGTACCATCTGATGTTGATGCACGTCTGAGTGCATTAGAGGGTAAAGTTGAGGATATTAATGTTAAGTTGGAAAACATGTCTGTTGCTCATGATTTACAATTCAAGTACATGCGCAAATATCTTAGGCGCTTGAACAAAGGCATGCACCAACTTGATCCCTCTATTCCTGCTCCGTCATCAAGTTCTAGTTCTGACTAGTTTTTATGAGACTTCTGGTCTGTAATAACTTTATTACTTAGCACTTGTTTGCTTGAGTTTGAGTTGGATTTTATGCTGGATATTTGTTCTTGATGTAATATTTATGCTGGATATATGTGATGCTATCTTGAGTATCTCTATGACTCTTTTGCTATACTCTCTTACTTCCTCATGTTTCCTCTCATGACTTCCTTTATTTAGTTCTCCTTTGTCATATTGTGACCAAAAGGGGAGAATGGTTTATTCTTAATGTGATTATGAGAGGAGTAGCATTGGTTATGTTACTCAGGGGGAGTGGGGAGTATATGTTTGATCTTGTTGAATCAAACTGGTTGAAACTGGTTGAATGTTGAATATTGAATATTGATTTGCAGGTATTAACCAGTTGTTTTATTCTTGTTTATCTTGATTATGTGTTTTGTCACTAATTTGACAAAGGGGGAGATTGTAAGTGTTATATAGTTTATATCCCTGTCTGTTGTCAAATTTGTGATGACAAAATCACTGTTATGTTATATATAACTTGCTTAAGTGAAGCTCTTTCAAGGATCAACATTCATGAACAAGCTAAGCTCACAACAAGCAAAGCTCACAAGTACAAGGATCAATCTTGAATGAAAGAACTGCTCACAAGACAAGACTCAAGCTGCAAGACTTCAAGAAGAGTTCAAGGCAGTTTGTACACTTTCAAGATTGAGCTACATCAAGGTTTGATCTACATCAAGACTTCAAGGCTCATACTTCAAGGTCTCTTGTTCCTAATGTTTCAATGTCCATACTTCATGGTTGAGGTTTGATTGACCATAGGTTGACCTTAGAAGTAGGTCATTTCGGATACATAAACCGAATGTTTATTTTACATGTGATTGGTCTGTTCTTCGACTAGTCCTAGCCCTTCTTCAACTAGTCCTAGACTTGCTTCGACCAGTCTAAGAAATTCCTCGACCAGTCGTGAGTTTGTTACAAATTCCGGATAAAATCTGTTAGCCTTCGACTAGTCCAAGAATCTGTTCGACCAGTCGTAGGAACAGTGTCGACTGCTCTTCGACCAGTCGTACAATCTTCGACTCGAAGTCCAGCGAAGATTTTCAGGACCTACGACCAGTCGAAGGAAACCTACGACCAGTCGTAGGAGAGCTTCGACCAGTCGTAGAACGGTCAGAGCATATCCCACCGGATTTTTCAAATATCTGTTAGTGCTTCGACTAGTCGAAGAGCACTCTAGACCAGTCGAAGACCCGATCTTCTCACTTATAAATAGTGCACGAATCTCAGAAGAAATCATCGAATTAATTAAAGTATTCAAGCCAATCTTCGTCGAACTTCTGAGAGATAATTCTGTGCTCCATCTAAGCTAAGTGTGCTTATTTAATATTCTCTTTCCTTAGCTTTATTTTAATTGATTTTGTTTCTGCTATTCCAATCTGATTTGATAAGAGGAATTGTTATTCCCTTTCTTTGGAATCAAAATCAATTAAGGCAAGCCCTATTTGGTTTAATTTAAAATCTATTAGAATTAGAACCATTGTAATCGAGTACTGGACATTGAACTTGGACATTCAATCATCTACTCTGATTTGGTTCTACCGGGCTGCTACAACGAAGGAGATATTCAGGTATTTTACATTTAATTGTAAATTCCTTTTTGTTTTGGTTTCTTTCAAGATTTGCCAGAAAAATCTTGTTGTATTGGTTTTCTGAGGAGAGCCAGGAAAACTCAGAAGTGGGGTTTTTTAATTGTGTAAGCCCACAGACAAAGACACAATTGTAAGGGTTTTGGGTGAACCTGGGAAAACCTATTTTTAGTGAACGCTAATATCCCCTATGTGAGGATATTAGGAGTGGAGTAGCTTTTTATGTGGCTGTTGTTTAACAGTTGGTGAACACAGGCGAACCACTATAAACCCTTGTGTTTGATTGATTTATTCTTCTAATTTTTAATTATTCTTTTGTGGGATGTATGTATGGTGGTGAATGTTGTAATTATTTAATTCAAGCTTTGTGAGAATGTTGTAATAGCTTAGAATTTATTTTCTGTTATTCCTTTATCGCTTGATTTTCAATTTCATTTGAAAGTTGTTCCAGCAAGGTTGCCTTGCCATTTTTATGGTGTATGGCTGTCCCTAGAACAATACATTTTTAATTACAAGTTATTTCAATTCAGTTTATATTTATTATTGTTTTCCTCTTCGGTTTGAGACTTGATACAAAGATCTTTCTAGAAATAAGGTTGTCCTACCATAAACTCTGTTTTTTGTGTAAGGTTGTCCTTAGAACAACGTTTGTATCAACCTCTCAAGATCTGAATTTTAAGGTTATTTTAATTTACTGCATTGTGATTTACTTTGGCTATCATTTTCTTTTTATTTCCGCTGTTATTATTTTTTATTTAGCATTGTCCTATTCACCCCCCCTCTAGGACATATAGCTTGGCCTTTTCAATTCTCAAATCCCAAAACCTATAACTATAACCAAAACCTATAACCTAAACCTATGAACTATAACCTAAACCTATAACCTAAACTCAATTCCCTAAACTTTAACCTACAACCTAACCTAAACCTATACTTATAACCTAAACCTATTCTCAAATCCGAAAACCTATAACCAAAACCTTAACCTAAACCTATAACCTATAACCTATAACCTGAACCTATAACCTAAACTCAATTCCCTAAACCTTAACCTATAACCTAACCTAAACCTATACTTATAACCTAAACCTATTCTCAAATCCTAAACCTAAACCTAAACCTATAACAAAACCTATAACCTACACTTATAACCTAAACCTAAACCTATAACCTAAAACCTAAACCTAAACCTAAAACCTAAATGTATTCTCAAATCCTTAAACCTAAACCTACACCTAATCTTAATCTCAACTCCTTAACCTAAACCTAAACTTGAAAACCCAAACTTAAACTCGATCCCAATTTCCTAAACCTAAACCTAAACCTATTCTCAATTCCCTAAAGCTATAGCATATAACCTAAACCTAAACCTATAACCTAAACCTAAACCTAAAACCTAAATGTATTCTCAAATCCCTAAACCTAAACCTATACTTAATCCTAATCTTAACTCCTTAACCTAAACCTAAACTTGAAAACCCAAACCTAAACCCGAATTCAAACCTGAACCCGAACCTGATTTCCTAAACCTAAACCTTAACCTATTGTCAATTCCCTAAACAATAACCTATAACCTAACCTAAACCTAAACCTATAACCTACACTTATAACCTAAACCTAAACCTGTAACCTTAACCTAAACGTAAAACCTAAACCTAAACCTAAACCCGAACCCGAATCTGAATCCCTAAATCCTTAGCCTAAACCTAAAACCCAAACGTAAACCCGATCTTGAACCCGAACCTGATTTCTTGTACCTAAACCTTAACGTATTCTCAAATTCCTAAACTTAAACCTACACCTAATCCTAATCCCAACTCCCTAACCTAAACCTAAACCTAAACTTGAAAACCCAAACCTAAACCCGATCCCGAACCCGAACACGATTTCCTAAACTTAAACTTATAAGCTTAACCTAAACCTATTCTCAAATCCCAAAACCTATAACTTAAACCTAAACCTTAACCTATAACCTAACCTTAACCTATAACCTAAACCTATAAACTAAAACCTAAACCTAAACCTAAAATCTAAATGTATTCACAAATCCCTACACCTAATCCTAATCTCAACTCCCTAACCTAAACCTAAACCTAAACTTGAAAACCCAAACCTAAACCCGATCCCGAACCCGAACCCAATTTTCTAAACCTAAACTTTAACCTATTCTCAATTCCTTAAAGCTATAACCTATAACCTATAACATATAACCTAAACATAAACCTTAACCTAAACCTATAACCTAAACCTATAACCTAAACTCAATTCCCTAAACTTTAACCTACAACCTAACCTAAACCTATACTTATAACCTAAACCTATTCTCAAATCCCAAAACCTATAACCTAAACCTTAACCTAAACCTATAACTTATAACCTATAACCTGAACCTATAGCCTAAACTCAATTCCCTAAACCTTAACCTATAACCTAACCTAAACCTATACTTATAACCTAAACCTATTCTCAAATCCTAAACCTAAACCTAAACCTAAAACCTAAATTTATTCTCAAATCCTTAAACCTAAACATACACCTAATCTTAATCTCAACTCCTTAGCCTAAACCTAAACTTGAAAACCCAAACCTAAACCCGATCTCGATTTCCTAAACCTAAACCTAAACCTATTCTCAATTCCCTAAAGCTATAACCTATAACCTAAACCTAAACCTATAACCTAAACCTAAACCTAAAACCTAAATGTATTCTCAAATCCTTAAACCTAAACCTACACCTAATCCTAATCTCAACTCCTTAACGTAAACCTAAACTTAAAAACCCAAACTAAACCCGATCTCAAACCCGAACCCGATTTCCTAAACCTAAACCTTAACCTATTCTCAATTCCCTAAAGCTTTAACCTATAACCTATAACCTATAACCTAAACCTAAACCTTAACCTAAACCTAAACCTATAACCTTAACCTAAACTAAAACCTATAACCTAAACCTTAACATATAACCTATAACATATAACCTAACCTTAACCTAAACCTAAAACCTAAACCTAAACCTATAACCTATAACCTAAACCTAAACCTAAAACCTAAATGTATTCTCAAATCCCTAAACCTAAACCTATACCTAATCCTCATCTCAACTCTCTAACCTAAACTTAAACCTAAACTTGAAAACCCAAACCTAAACCCGATCCCGAACCCGAACCCGATTTCCTAAACCTAAACCTTAACCTATTCTCAATTCCTTAAAGCTATAACCTATAACCTATAACATATAACCTAAACCTAAACCTTAACCTAAACCTATAACCTAAACATAAACATAAACCTAAAATCTACATATATTCTCAAATCCTTAAACCTAAACCTACACTTAATCCTAATCTCAACTCCTTAACCTAAACCTAAAACTTGAAAACCCAAACTAAACCCAATCTCAAACCTGAACCCGATATCCTAAACCTAAACCTTAACCTATTCTCAATTCCCTAAAGCTTTAACCTATAACCTATAACATAAATCTAAACCTTAACCTTAACCTAAACCTAAACCTATAACCTTAACCTAAACTAAAACCTATAACCTAAACCTTAACCTATAACCTATAACCTAACCTTAACCTAAACCTATAACCTAAAACCTAAACCTAAACCTAAAACCTAAATGTATTCTCAAATCCCTAAACCTAAACCTACACCTAATCCTAATCTCAACTCCCCAATCTAAACCTAAACCTAAACTTGAAAACCCAAACTAAACCCGATCTCAAACCCGAAACCGATTTCCTAAACCTAAACCTTAACCTATTCTCAATTCCCTAAAGCTATAACCTATAACCTATAACCTAAACCTAAACCTAAAACCTAAATGTATTCTCAAATCCTTAAACCTAAACCTACAACTAATCCTAATCTCAACTCCTTAACCTAAACCTAAACTTGAAAACCCAAACTAAACCCGATCTCAAACCTGAACCCGATTTCATAAACCTAAACTTTAACCTATTCTCAATTCCCTAAAGCTTTAACCTAAACCTAAACCTATAACCTAAACCTTAACCTTAACCTAAACCTAAACCAAAACCTATAACCTAAACCTTAACCTATAACCTATAACCTAACCTTAACCTAATCCTAAAACCTAAACCTAAACCTAAACCTATGACTTAAAACCTAAACCTAAACTTAAAACCTAAATGTATTCTCAAATCCCTAAACCTAAACCTACACCTAATCCTAATCTTAACTCTCTAACCTAAACCTAAACCTAAACTTGAAAACCCAAACTTAAACCCGATCTCGAACCCGAATCTGATTTCCTAAACCTAAACCTTAATCTATTCTCAATTCCCTAAAGCTATAACTTATAACCCATAACATAAACCTAACCTAAACCTATAACCTTAACCTAAACCTAAAACCTAAACCTAAACCTATAACCTTAATCTTAACCTAAACCTAAACCTAAATCTATAACCTTAACCTAAACCTAGGTTTTGAATTTAAAAGTTCATCCTAGGTTTGAACACATTACTCATGTTGGATTTTGCCATAGTTTAGAAGATTTGTAGGTACATTTTATATTTCTTCATATATGTGTTTTTTTTATCTTTCTTCCTTTTGAGATGTGTACAAAGGCATGCTTATTTGATTGTGTCTACAAATGTTGTTTTATACAGGCTGACAAACTAAAGAAGTCAGTGGAGGATGAAATTCATTTTCTCAAGGGAAGAGTTTCAGAACTTGAAAGTGATCTTGTGTCGAAGTTCATAGAAGTTACATCTGCAGTTTCAAAGAAAGAAGAAGCTCTAGCTTCTGCATTTGCCGAAATTGACCGTCTGAAGGAAGAAAATTCTGTAAAAATGAGAGCATTATTGAATGCATATTGAGGGTGTTTATTGTATTGGAGTGTATTTGTTTCTTGTACATAAGGGCACGCCTTAGTTGTAATTCTTATGATAGGTTGAGCAAAGTGAAGTATTATTTATTTATAAATGTGAATGTAGGATGCATTGTATGATTTGATTGTTATTTGTAATAAACGCATAGTTTTATTTTTTCTGATTGCATTTTATGTACTATTTCTATCAGCATTAAGCTTAGATGAGTTATCAATCACAGCAGGTTCTTGCAATGGAAACAGGTCGTATTATTACAATTTTTAAAAAAATAGCTAGAAATATAATCCGCAGCTATAGCTACGGCTTTTGTCTATAGCTATTGGTATCTATTGCTACGGATATAATTGGTGCTATAGGTATCTACTGCTACGGATAAAATCTCTTTTGCTACAGATATGATCCGTAGTAGGTCCGTCGCTATTGATGGGGTAGCTAAAGCTATTGCTACGGATATAATCCGTAGCTATTGGTATCTATTGTTACGGACTATATCTGTAGCTATTGGTATCTATTGCTACAGATATAGGCCGTAACAATTGGTATCTATTACTACGGATTTAGTCCGTAGCTAGATCTTTAGCTACCCCACCAATAGCGGCGGACGTGCTACAGATCATATCTGTAGCAAAAGGGCTTTTGCTATGGTTTTTGTCCATAGCCTTTACCCGTTTTTCTTATAGTGATTACAATAGGTGGGTCCCACAACGTGCAGTCTACAGTCATTACAATGCACAGACTACTACTTACGATCTAAGCGTCGCATTGATACACGAGAGGTGGCGTTGGAACCGCGGCGACGACGCAATCGCAAGGGTATAAGTCTTGGGTTGAGCCGACTCTGGAATATAGGACATGACTCAAAATCGCGCGTAAATACCGATAACAGATCGTGGGTCACCGGAATTCGACCGCGGAGGTATATGGAACGGTACGAACTAAGATACGGGTCTTACACCCTAGTTACCTACCTTTGAATTTTATAAGTTTTAGTTTAAGATGTCACCGTTATTCCCTTAAATTTTCTTGAGTTAGATTACATCTTCGCCTAGTTATAGTTCAAGTTACTTTCAGATTACGTACAAGGTTCAGTCCCTATGGATTCGACCTCGG
Source organism: Magnolia sinica (assembly GCF_029962835.1). Taxonomy (NCBI): domain Eukaryota; kingdom Viridiplantae; phylum Streptophyta; class Magnoliopsida; order Magnoliales; family Magnoliaceae; genus Magnolia; species Magnolia sinica. The sequence goes on from NC_080580.1 coordinate 31,926,915, forward strand.
TCTTACTGAGATTATTACTACATCACAACCCTATACTTGGGGTGTGAACAAGTTTTTGGCGCCATTGCCGGGGATTGACAGTTATGTTTTTTTGAGATTAACTAGTTTTAGAATTAGGTTAAGATTAGGGTTTTTCTAGTTTTTAATTCTAAGTTTAGGTTTTTCTATTTGATTTCTAAAAACTAAGCTAACTTTCTTATTTTGTAGGTCCCTGATATAGACTTTCTAAATTGGTAATCTCTTTCTAATTTTTCTACTTTTTCTATTTTTAAGATTAAGGTTTTATTTTCTATTTTTAGAACCTTTCTAATTTCAGAATTTTTGTTTTTAGAAACTGACTTATTTTATTTTGCAGGTTTTAGGATCTTCTAATTTGGTAACTTCTTTCCAACCCTCTCTCTTCTTTCTTTCTAGATTTGTATTCATTTCTTTCTCTTACATTTAGGTTTAGAATCTGAATTGAGGGTTGCGAGTGTTTCATGCCCAAGTGGGTCCGTGACAACACTCAACGTCTCTTGACTGAAGGAGGATTGGTTGAGGGGTTGACTATCCATCGCAGTACTAGACACCACTCGAAATTCCCAGAGTTAATTGAAGTGATGGCTGCAAACCAACTTCTTTTACCCCAACCTAGGGTGGAGGATATCCAGGATGAGAATGAGGTGCATCAAGCACCCCCGCATCGTACTTTATAAGATTATTTACAACCGGTGGGGGTGAGCACGCCCTCATGCATGGTTTTTCCAGAAAATACGGGACACATGAATATTAAGCCAGGGGTGATCCAACTCCTTCCTAAATTTCATGGGCTCAGTCAGAAAATTCATATTTATACTTAAAAGAGTTTGATGAGATCATAGCCACTTTATACTTTCCTAACATGTCTGAGGACACAGTCAGACTGAAACTCTTTCCCTTTTCTCTGAAAGAGAAGGATAAGATATGATAGCATTCACTACGTCTCAGATCTATTGGCACATGGAATGACATGATGAAGGAGTTCATAAAAAAATTCTTTCCATACCATAAGACGAACACCATTAGGAAGTCGATCATGAACTTCACCCAAAAGGAAGATGAAACATTCTTCCAATGTTGGGAGCGGTTCAAGGATCTTATCAATTCATGCCCACAACACGGTTTTGAAATGTGGCGCATTACACACTTCTTCTATGATGGTCTGACATCTTCCATGTGCCAATTGGTTGAGACAATATGCAATGGAGAATTCATGAATAAAAATGTCGATGATGTGTGGGACTACTTGGATAGACGTGCTAAAAACACACAATCATGAGACACATACCCAAAATCAAGTACTACTTCTAGGCCCACTCAATCAAAGGAAAGGGGCGGAGTATACCTTCTGAAAGAGGATAATGATCTCAATTCTAAAGTGGTTAATCTCATAAGGAAATTCGAGACCATGGAATCAAAGGACAAAGGTAAGGAAATTGTTTGCGGTATTTGTGGTTGCAACACTCACACAATCGAAACTTACCCAACAATATCTGCTTTTCAAGAAGTACTAAATGAGCAATCTAATGCCGTAAGTAATTACCAAAGACCTTTCAGTGGGTGCACTTCTAATACATACAATCCTGGTTGGAGAAATCATCCAAATTTCAGTTTAAGGAATGGACAAACTACTACCCCTCAAGGTTTCTTCAATCAAAATCCAAATCAAGGGAAACCTTAAGAAGAACCAGTTCAAAATTCCACATAAGAATTGACTCAAGCAGTACGAGAACTTACAAAATTTATGCAAAAGATGGATTTACGTATGACAGTTATAGAAAAGGAGATGCTTCCTGCTAACCTCTCCCCAATCCTAAACCGCAATATGAGATAAGTGATCCAAGCTCTTCAAATAAGATGGAACAAGCTAAATCCATCGTCACTCTTAGGAGTGGGAAGACCATTGACAAAATTATTCCGGTTATGGCTGAAAAGCCTAAAGAAACAGAAGAGGACAAAGATGATGGATCTAGCCATGCTCCACAAGAATTAGAACCAGAACCTCAAGGGAAGTCAGTTGCTCCATTTCCCCAACGGTTGGTTGCATTAAAACCTCTCTCTAACTCTTAGGACATTCTAGAGGTGTTGAAATAAATGAAGGTCAATATTCATCTACTTGATGTTGTAAAACAAATACCTTCATATGCCAAATTCCTAAAAGACTTATGTACGACCAAAAGACGGTAAAATATTCAAAAGAAAATCTTCCTGACTAAGAAGTGAGTGTCATCCTAAAGTAAGATGTGTCGTAAAAATTCAAAGATCCCGGTAACTTAACCATACTTGTGTTATCGGGAACTACAAAATTGAGCACGTACTTCTTGACTTAGGAGCAAGCGTAAATCTGATTCCCTACTTGGTGTACAAACATTTAGGTTTGGGTGAATTAAAACCCACCCTAACCACATTACAACTTACTAATCGTTCTGTTCGTGTATATAGAGGGATAATTGAGGATGTGTTGGTCCAGGTTGACAGATTCTACTACCCTATAGATTTTATCGTCCTAGATACCGAACCCATCAGTAACATGAGCACTCAGATTCTTGTCATTCTTGGTCGCCCATTCCTTGTCACTTCAAACGCAATCATCAATTGCAGTAATGGTGTCATGAGCATGTCCTTTGGGAATATGACATTGGAGTTAAACATCTTTTTCAATATGGGTAGACGGTTAGAGGATGATGACGATTTCCACAACATTTACATGATTGACTCTTTTATGGAAGATAGAACGCCTCTGACCTTATCCTCTAACCCTCTAAAGACGTGTATGGCCCACTCCCATGATTTTGATGATGATATGATTAGGGAGACGGGTGTCATACTTGATACTGTGCTAGTACTTGAGGTTAACTGGTAGAGGCCACAATTCGAAGAATTGCCCCAAACTGATGTAGTGCCTCTACCATTTTACCTCAAGGCACCGAAGCTTGACTTAAAACATTTGATCTCTGATTTGAAATATGTCTATTTAGGTCAAGATGAGACATATCCGGTGGTGATTTCTTCTCACCTTGATCAAGAGACGTGTGTGTCTTTCAAATGTAATGATACTAACATACTTCACTCACATGACACCCTTGGTTCGAATGATGAGGACGAGGTTAGTTTATTCGAACCTCAACCCAATCTAGAAACAGAATGTGAGGAAAGTGATCCCATTCCACGTGTGTATTGTACTGAAATGGATGATGATAAGTATTGGGATAAGATTCATGAGAGCACAGTTCAAGATTCATTGGATTCAATCTCAAGTTTGGCCCATATTAATGATCAAGAGGTCCAGGAAGTTGTCGTCCATAGTAATTTACTCCACCTGTCTAACATTACCAATTTAAATGTGAAGGAAGAGTCTCTTCTAGGGCAAGAGCAAGAGAGTATGCATCCATACACTTTCAGATATGATGGACTCCTTGGGCAGATCATCACAAGTTTCAATGAGGAAAATGAGTCACTCTCAACTGAATTTTCTAAATTTTTGGATGATTGCTTGGCACACTGCGCAGATTTAAATGATCCTATGATAATAGAAATAGTAGATGCCCCGCAAGACAATACATCAGTAGTTGTCACTGACTGAGAGAACCCCTATTCTGAAGCCCCTCCTTCCCCAGATCTTGAATGTTTATCATTAAATGAGGAGGAGCTAAAAATTGAACCGGAGTCTGAAACTTTAGAATGTGTAGAGACTACATCACTTTCTGAGAATTTTTCTGAATTCTATCTACTTGTAGTCTCTGATTCAACATGGGATACTAACTTTGAAACTTTTTCTATCACAGGTGAATCATATGTACTTTGGATACCTCAAGCGATTAAACGACAATTTTTTGTTGAGGTTCATCAATTTCTCTTGAAATTCATGCTCCAAGGCATCCAAGCCTATTGTAAAAAGGGCTTTTGGATGATCTTGTTGGGAAACCTACTGAGAAATTTATCATGATATTGGCCAGAGGAGGAACCTTGCAATATGACCAAGTAGCTTTTCCCTTGATCTCCTAGTCTGATGGAGGTATAGGTAGGTTTATTGCTTTCATAGGACTAGGGTAGTTTACTTTTTGTCGTTCTAGGATAATCAGCTTTATGCTGTTAGGATAGTTTGCTTTCTAGTGTTTTAGGATAGTATGCTTTTGTTGGTTAACTCTCGTGTCGAGCCGCCTTCGCGCTGTAATCTCTTTAGGAAAAAGTCGTACGACTCCGTCATCAGGTACTATCTTTCCATCACTTCTCCTTCAATTTCATTGTCTCATGTGCATTGCATGCTTATATCTTTTACATTAAGGACAATGTATATTTTAGGTTGGGGATGGAAGATTAGGTTACCAATAAGTGTTTTCCCGGTCTTAAGTAAAAATTGTGAAATTTTTTAATTTTTTTTAAAAAAAATCTTATGAAGTCGAAGTGATTTTAAAGGTCGTCTTTGATTTAGAAGTATAAGATATATAATGTTGGTAATTTTGACTCTTGAATTCTGCTACCTATTAGATTTCATAGTTAAGTTCGAATTATTAATCCATGATTAGAAGCTTTAAACATTGATTGAGTTATGATTTCACATGTCACATCTAGCTTACACATTAAGGTTTCAGTTCGATATTGACTTATTAACCTGGTAATCACTAAGCATTGAAGGAACCAATCTAGGGAATTTGTCCATCATGTTCATTGAAAAAAAAAAAAGAAAAGAAAAGAATATCCAGCAAAAAAAATAGTTGTGTTCGAAAACGACTACCTGTTAAAGATCTTTAAAAAGGTTGACACAGCATGAAGCCATCTATGGAAAAATCAAAAGCGGGAAGAGTAAAAAAGTTGAACTGTAAGGCAAGTTTCGGTTTAGGTTTAGCTATCCAGAATGGTCTGTTGGATTATCAATGTTATCATGAAAATTGATGATTGGACTCTTAATGATGATAAGCCGAGGTTGCACTAAACACCCATGGAACTCAATGCTTAGAATTGTTCCAATTGATGGATTAATACTTTGAACTTGACTAAGAAATTTACAGTGCGCTTGAGTCTTGGAGAAAGTAATGCCCGACATTCATAAATCTTAGAATTCTAATATCTGAGTTGCTTTTCAAAAATCATTCGAGTTTATAGAATTTGTCCCATAATTCTTAAAATATTTTTCGCATAATTTGCTTGGGGACTAGCAAAATGCTGGTTGGAGATTATGTTGAGGGTTAAATATTGCATATTAGACCCCAATTATTACCTGATTTTATGGACATGATATTGTTTAATACCCTATTTTAATCATGTTTGTGTTGCAAGGTGAATTTAGGAGCCTGGATTGAAAAAGGGTAATAAAGGCATGGATTTAATGCTCAGAAATCACCAAGTCAAGGGACGGATCCTAGGACACCGAGATTGAAGAATTTATATGCCAAAGATCCGAGAAAATCACGTGATCAATGATGAAGAAGCCTAAAAATCGTCCAAAATGCAAGATCACAGGGTTCTCACCATCCGTTTGACTCGAAACTTTATATCTGGCCTGATGACCCTAAATTAACCGTACACATAAAACTTCAGCCCTTAAATCTTTGTAGAAGTAGCCCAATGGACAGATCAGCCACTAAAAGAATGATTTGGGGCCCACCTGATGTCTGGATATGCTTCAAACTTAGGCTCAACCCCTTAAATTAGATGGAAAGCGGATGGACGGAGTGCGTTTCTCAAATGAAAGTGAGGTGGGCCCTAATCCAAGTGGCAATTATACACAAGTGTATATCTACATGGCGTGTAAACCAAAAAACGGTCAAACGTGTTTGACCTGTAGGAAGCAAGAAGCGGAGAAGGATCTCCTTCTTCCCGTTTCTTTTACCGCACGATGTCCTGCGGATGGCTTCTGTGGACCACCTTTTGGATCTACATGATCAATCTGAGCCGGTCATTTGAACAGTTAACCCAGTTATGACCGAAAATCACAAAAGAAGAGGGAAACCTCTTTCCGTTTTGAAAATCTTCCACCCGCAATGGGCGGATAGCGTCCGCTTTGAGAGATGGAGTGGGCCACTGTCACGATCATCTAAGATGATCCAAACTGTCTATCATCTAGCCCTTCAAATTTTTACCAAGGAGGGGGTCATGCACACAAATAGGGGATCATGGCCACAAGATGAATTCGGCAACATTCCAGGCTGTGCGGATGCCACAACAGAGACTTGCGTCTTTGTGCACGCAGCTACCCAAGAAGATCGGCCACAATTCTCACCGGTTTTCACAGTAATTCTGCCGGTCTCTACGTAGCTTTCGGAAGGAATAGGCCCACCATCGAAGCCGTTACCGGTCCCTCATCAACAGGACCATCTCCTCTGTTCAAGATGAACGGCCAGACCGTGAAAGACTGGTCATTGTTGAATATCCAGATGGTAAACTGTCCAGATCCGAACAATCCTCAAACATCTGTGCCTGCATCTGCACAAGCAGAGGCTGATAAGGAAACTCCCAACTGCCGCGGTTACGAAACAAGTTTATGCAAAAGCAGAGGATGCGTAGTTTCCGTTCCAGGCTACGTAAACAAGCTTACGCAGAGGGATGTAGTAGGCCACCACAAGGGAGCTGCATGAAGATCCAAACCGTTCATGTGGTCGGCCATCCAAAATCAACCCAAGCAATGAAGATCGGAAAACGAACATGTTCCACATCCACAGTTTTCTCGCAACCAATCACCTCTTGCTGTGTAAGTTGCTGCACATGCCCAGCCACCAACTGGAAATCCCTATAAAGGAGGATGCACGAGAGACAGCCAGGGATATCTCATCAGACCGTGAACGAGCAAGGATAGGAAAGAGAGAGGACGGCCGGCTCAAGGAGTTTTTTTCTTCCTTCTTTAGTTTTTCCTTTAACGTTTTATTTAAAGATTTTAGCTTGATCATGTCTATGATTGGCTAAGCCTCTTAACTAGGGCTAAGAGGTGAAGCTTGTAGTGTGATGAGAGAATTTTTCTTTATGCCTTTTTATTCATGTTTAAACTGAACTGATTTTAATTCTAGTTTGATTATAAGGAATGCCTTTTAGTTTTCAATGGTTTGTTGTGACTTAAATTACAATAGATCTACGATAGCTTTGAGCATGTTCTTTTGATTATTATGATTATGAAGTTAGGAAGCCCTGTTGTTCACCATCGTCTCATGGGCTCCCTTCCTAATATTCATAACTCTCTCAGATTGGCTATGGATTGGTTAAATTTTGTTGTTTACTTTGTCTTATGGGCATGGTTTTGTGATGAAATCAATTCTAATCCTCATACCTCTCATCTTTTGAAAACTGAATCAAAAGAAGTTCAGATTTGATGTTTATAGTTATATCCTCCAACTGGATGAAGATGAGACTCTAAATCCAGTTGCGTTCATGAATCAAGCATAGATCTCCCTGATTTCTACAAGTGTATCCTTGGCACCCTAGTTTCCTACTTTTGAATTTTACAAGTTTTAGTTTAAGATTTAACCATTATTCCCTTAAATTTTCCTGAGTTAGATTACATCTTCGCCTAGTTCTAGTTCATATTACTTTTAGATTACGTACAAGGTTCAATCCCTGTGGATTCAACTTTGGTCTTACCGAGATTATTCCTACATCACAACCCTATACTTGGGGTGTGAACACAAAGCCTAGTTATTGCACATAAGAAATCTCAATACCCAATTCATTCAATAAATACTTTGATTATCTAAATAAACTCTAGACTGCTCATTAGTGAGCCACTAAACCTGATGTTATAGAAATATATTCGTCTTAGTGAGCTTAACGTCCATCGTAAGACATCGAGTCGAGATCATGTCTCAAATTCTTCAACTTGGACTCGCAAGGGGAGTGCTTGAGTTGTGCGAATACCTTAGATAAAAATCTGAAATTTAAGTGAAATAAGTCTATTGCTTTTTTACAAAGTTGTAACTTTCAGACCGTCGGTTAATGGCCAAATTCGGGATACCGACTAAAGATATTTCTCCACACATATCTGTATAGCCACGTCCCTGATTAATTATCGGTGATCGTCGATCTAAGTTAGGGCCTTCCTGGTTAATCAACAAGTTCGATCATCAAATGGTTGTGTCTAAATATAGATCGCCTATTGGGACACTTATCCTATGTCTTAGAATGACTCTTACACCTCCCAGCGGGTCCCATTGGTTGGAGATAACCCCCTATAGGGTTAGTATAATGAATAAAGGGCCATTTGGGCCATTTGTGCAACATCTGGCATTATATAAAACCCTCATTTAGGCACCCCCTCTCCCCATACGAATTTGCATTTGCCAAAGGAGAGAAAGAGAGAAAAAGAAAGAGAAAGAAGAAGAGAGGAAGAGTGAGAGTAGGAGCAGGGAGGCTTCAGTGCTTCCCTTCATCGGTTTCCTCCAATTAAAGCCCTAGCCTCGATATTTTTCTCCGTCGAATCCACCTCATTCACGATTGAGAGGTAAGAAACAAACCTACTTCTCAACCTAGGTTTTTCTAGGATGAATTGCATGGATCTCACGTATTTCTTAGTGTCTGTATAGTAATTTATAATTTTTTCCAAATCCCTAACCCTACGAGCGCAATGAGTCGAGCGGATTGTCACAAGATGTGGACCATTATGCCTAGGTTTCCAATTATCGACCCTTAAGGGTCTCAGTTAATGATTTTGTTGTTTATAGATAGGTTGGTGTATGCTAACAAGTTTAAATTTCAATTTAAATACAACATGTGTTATTTCTTGGTTATGGATGCACATATGTTTGATAAAATGCGTAAGTGAATGAATGTGTTATTCTAATGATGCTCACATGTTTGGTTGAATACTAGATTGAATGTGTTGATTTGTTGATGCATGCATGTTTGATTAAATGCTCTAGCGAATGTATTATTCTATAGAGGATCACATGCTTGATAAAATGCCTAGGTGATTAGATGAGTGTTCTTTGGATGATCTCATGTTTTATAAAATGCCTAAGTAGGTGTGTTGATCTATTAATGATCATTTGTTTGATGAAATGCCTAGGTGGTTATGTCATTGAATCTATGTCGAAGGCATAACGAATTGTTTAGTACATAGCGATACTTAAGATTACTACGATTTTGAGTCAGTTGGCTAACCGCCCAAACTAAAGGGATGGCCCAAGTTAGGGTGGCCACCCTAGGCTTGTTCGATCGACCTAGCTTAACACAGATGACCAACAATAGCTGGACTAAACGGGATGCTTACATCCAGTGCTGGTTGTGCCGGGATTCTCCCATGTTAATTGAATTGTTCACTAGCCGACTGATCATGTATGTTCATAATGTACAACTGACCAAATCGAATCTAGGATACCTCGTTCCTAATGGATGAGTCCATTCATAACTGTTAGTGCGAAACGATCCCATTAAGACTCATGTATATTCACTAATAGAGATGATAAATCATTGTTTAAACGACCCCTGTCAAATTACCCAGCCGATGGTTCCGTGTCGGAGTACCATTCGAACAACAGGGGCATGAATGGAATTAGGTGACGAGACCTTTCCTTTATGTGTTTTTGGTTTTATGTGACAAGCCCACCCCTCAGAACTGAGTGATTATACTCGGTATTTGGGTGACAACCCATACCGGGTTAATCCTTATACCTTTGGGTGTGATGTCATACCTTTGAAATTATTAATTGGTGAGATAAACAAAAGATTCCTAAAGTTGGATCAAGGGACACTAGTAAGGAACCGCTACGTGAAGCAACGAGCCATGTAATTCGGATAAAGACTCATGATATAACATCAATATCCAAGTTTCACTAATATGTTGTATGAATGGAACTTAATAATTACTCAGTTAACATACGCATCAATCGTATTGCATTAGATAGGATATGGTGATTTGGCGTTGGAGACGCGTGATGAGGGAATGTTGGCATTTGCGAAATAGGCATTCAAGTCACGTGTGAGGGAGTGTTGAATTGAAAGGTGCATGCATCATTTCATAATCTCATTCATATACTTAACAAGTGTATTTAGGAAATGCTTGATGTCTTTTTTGTCATTAACTGTGCTGATTGAGTCGATAACATGTATAACTTAGAACTAATAGAACCATTGAGTTAGCTACTCACTTTCACCTGAGACGGTGTTTTAAAACACCAACTAGACGATATTATTGATGCAGATACTAGCAAGGCCTCTGGCGGATAGGCTTGGATCAGCTTACACTTTCGTCATGATACCGTGGAAGTGTCGGACGAAGCTAGAAGTCCTTTCGTTTACTTAATTTTATATATGTATAGGTTAATGTCATGCTTTATGTGTAAGTTTTATTGTATGTTCATTGTGGCTTATATAATCCCATTTTGGGCGACTATCACTATTGAAATTGTATTTTTTACTCTTAGCCCTATATTTCTGAATCTTTTGTTATCTCTACCTCGCTTTGGTTCCGCTAAGTTGAATTGGTCAACTCTAATTATTTGTGTGTGAAATGAACTTGAATCTGAATGAGGACACGTGCATTTTATTAAGTTAACTCCTAGAAACTCAGGACTGGAGTCTTTATACTCGAGTGCGATTTTTGAGGCGTTACATGACTGGGGATCCTGTTTGCAGGATCAATTTGAAATTAATTAGAAACTCTGATTGCAGGATGTGCTGAAACTAATTGGAGGCCTCGGCGGTGAGGCTGTTTTAAAACTGACTGGGAATCCTGGTTGTGGGATTGTTCTTACATTGATTCTCAACTATGGGAGGGTATTGAAAGAAGTGCCCCATGGTAAAGGACTGCATTAGCTAGTGTCGATGGTCTTGTGTATAGTCTAACGGTTATGCTTAATTTGAATCGGAGGCTAGGAAGATCCTGTGAGCTGCTTGTTGTTGTCGTTAAACTGGACAAACTTGATTATTGGTTGCAGCAACTTGGGTTTGTATGACTTGCCAGAACATGTCTTGCATTACTTCAGGCCTTGTGCCAATTCCTGGATGCAGGTCATTGGCATGACTTTTCCCTGTAGTGGCTGAGCAGGTTGTGCTTCTACAAGATCGAGATCGAGAGCATGGAAGGGATGAACATCTTCCTCATGGTGATCCATTTCTGCTTGAAATCTGGTGTGGATTATATTGAGATAAGGGAGACTGTTTTTAGGACGCCAAACTCATGAATGCGTAATTTTTTGTTTCTTTTAATATGAATGTTAATGCAGATATGGATGCATATGTAAATGTAGATATACGAGAACTGGTATTCCTCAGGAATCCATAAGATCTTGTTTTTCAAGTCAAGTTGTGAATAGTGTAGCTAGTTCCTCCCTAGTGGAGTCGTCATTTTGTGGATGTGAGAGGATTCCCTCCTAATGCTTCTAGATGGGATTGGATCCTTAAGGATGGAAGGGCATGCTTAAGGATGGAAGGGATGGTTGAAATGAGAAGGGGAGGAGGCTATTTATAGTCTCCCAACCTATTTTTTTTTTTTTAATAATTCCTAGTTACCTAGGGGTAAAAGGTGTTTAAAGGACTGAGATTAGAGATTGTCACATGGCATCATCTCATGGGTTAGATGAGGTGGTAAAATGGTACTTTTGGGTAAGGAGATGGGCATCAAAGTAAATGCATCTCAACCTCACACTTAAGATTAAAAAAATGAGAGTTCTACATGCTCGAGGGATGCTACCCAAAAGAGGGGGAGTGCCACTTGGCCGGCAACAACCTGGCTGCCGCCGGTCCTTACTTAGACTCCCTGCTTTGGCAGGTAACATCCTTCAAGCTTATGGAGGCTCTGCTGTGCGGGTTGCTGCTTTAAGGTTTTAGTTATTTCTCCAATTGGGCTTGGTTTTGGGCTTTGATTCAGGCTTAATTAGGTGAGTTGACTAGGTTGTGAGGCTGGGTAAGCTGACCAGGTAAGTTGATTCAGTGAGTTGACTAGGTGAGTTGACTTGCCTAGTTTACTTAGGGCTCTAGGGTTTTAGGTTCTTAGGGTTTAGGGTTAGGTTGAATAGGTTGACTAGGTTGAATGTGTCGAGTTTAGAGTTTAGTACTAGGGTTCCTAGGGTTAGGGATTAGGACTGGGGTTCGATTGTCCATCTATTTGTTCAAACTCTATCAGCTAATCAGCTTAAGGTGGGGTGTTTACAGTTACTAAAGTGAGGAATATCTCATGACATAGTCGTTGGATTGGGATTTTAATGGGAAGAAAAGTTTATGCAAAGTTAAGAAGTAAAGTGAGATTAAGTATATGGATTGATACAATGCTCCAAGTGTTGGTTTACCATGATAAGTTGTCCCACTATATGATATGAATTGATGGATTGCAAGGTCTACGGTTACTAAATTATCTCAAAAAGTCATATCAGTAAAAGATCAAGTCTATAAGCTAAAATTCATGAAAGATGATCATTTAGAATATGCCTGAAATAAATATAAAAATACAAAAATTCTGAAATAAAACATAACTATCATAAGGTTGAAGAAAATCAATGTTAGCCACCTAAATTTAAATAATAAACCCGTAAAAAATATCTATAATATAACATTCTGAAACTCTAAAAATCTTTAAAAAATCTTAAATATTGTAAAGTAAAGACTGCATGCAAGCGTGAGTGCTAGAGAGTGCCTATCCCCTTCCCCCACTGTCACTGAGGTCCTTAACTAGAATCCTTGATAGCAAATATTATATCAGAGTCATCTTATCACAAGTCAACAATTCCCCAATTCATGGCAATTATATGAATTTAAGTAGACCATAGATTATAGGTCTTCATTGACTAATGGCGACACCAAGTCTTTCAAACACATTATTCTGAGTCCCCTCCATATCCATCTAAGATCAAGCTTACAAATACTAAAAGACATATCGACTGCCATTTTTATGTGCATGCGCTCACCAATCATGGGGATACATCATCCAAAACACAATAGGGATTGAATGCCCATCATTAAAACTTCTTGAGGGCCACGAAAGTTTCAGAACAAGCTTATATTTGTGTTTTCCGTTCATCTAGGTCTGTGGGACCTTGTCAACAAGTTGGATGGCAAATAAACATTACGGTAGACCCTATAAAGTTTTTAACTGTAGAGGTTTAATGACCACTATTTCTTGTGGTGTGGTCCACTTGAGATATTGATTCCCTTCATTTTAGAGACCATGCCATGAAATGAGATGAAAAAACCAATGGATGGTGTGCATCAAGGTAGGTCCCACATTCCGGGCAACACCCACATAAATTGGATAGTAAGCAATCAGTTTCCAAACATCTCTAGATTCATGCATGCGAGCATATGGGGGCCTGTACCACAAGCGATTGGATAAGCCTAGAGGATTAGTAAAAGAAAAAAATGCAGTTAATTCTTCACGACGTGTACGTGAAGCTGGAAATTAGACTTCGTTACCTTTCAAGGGAGCATGTTAGGTGTGGCCCTCACTGAGGGGGCCACTTTAATGTATGTATTCTATATCTATGTTGTCCATCCATTTTTTTTAAAAAAATATCATTTTACAGCATAAGCCCAAATATGAAGAAGATCCAATCTCAGATGGGCTATATTACAGGAAATAGTTGTGATTGAACACCCTACAATTAAAATAATGTCACATAAACCTAGATGAAGGGAAAAAATAAATATTAGCTCGATCTGAAACTTTTATGGCCCATTACTGCTCAATCACCACTGTTTCCTTTGTTATGGTCCAATTGAGATTTGGACGTGCTTCATTTTTGGGTTTGTGCCCTAAAATAATCTGAAAAAAATGGATGGACGGCTTGGATATAGAATGGTAATCACTGTAACAACTAAATGAATGGATCATTCTCTGCATGCTCCATGGAATGCCTTGATCAAAGGTAGTACTAGAATCATCTGTAACACGCACCAGAGCCTTGTGCAGCCCACCATGATAAATTCCATTTCTTTTTATAAATTTTTTTCATATCATTTTTGTTGATGCAATTCTCTAGTTAACCCTCATTAAACCTCCTAATACCTACACACGAAGAAGACAAAGGAGACCCTAGCTATAGTAAAGGGGACCCTTCGATGTTGTAATGCCTAGAAAATCGGCACCCGAGTATATAGACTCTAATTTTGAGTTTCCGAGTGTGAACTTAATAAAATGCACATGTGTCCTCATTCAAATTGATATTTATTCCACACATAATAATCAGAGTAGCGTTGTTGAGGGTCAAATATTGTATGTTATGCCCCATTTATATCTTGATTTTATAAACATGATAATGCTTAATGTTCTATTTTACTCATGTTTGTGTTGCAAGGTGAATTTAAGAGCTTGGAATGAAAAGGGTGCCAAAAGCATGCATTTGATGCTCAAGAATCACTAAGGTAAGGGATGGATCTTAGGAGACCAAGATTTAAGAATTCACATACTAAAAATCTAAGAAAACTAAGTGAGGAATAAAGATAATCAAATATTTGAAGTAAAGAAAAAGAATCCTGAAATTATCTTGAAAACAAACATATTCCTGAAATTGTCCTGAAGAAGCATATTCTGAAACTCTGAGTCATTCTGTGAAATTGCGCAGAGTGAAGTCTATTTTGAAAAACTGCATAAATTTGAGGTGGATTCTAGAGTTTTCCAACTAGGTGCGAAAGTTGGAGTTCCATAACTATAAATAGGACTCCCTATGATGTTCCTAGGCATCTTATGGGGTTTAAAGAGTAGAGAAAAAGGGTGGAGAAGCGGTCACCAAGAGTTTTTCTTCTTCTTTCTTAGTTTTTTTCATCCTTTCTTCTAGAGTTTTAGATCCAATCATGTTTATGGTTGGCTAAACCTCTTAGTTAGGTCTAAGAGGTGAAGTTTGTAGGATAATGGAATTGTTTCTATTACTTTGATTCATATTTTTGTTGAACTTCATTGACTCTAATTTGATATTTAAGGAATACTTTCAGTTTTTAATGGTTTATTGTGACTCAAATTACAGTCGATCTGAAATAGTTTTGAGTATCTTCTTTTCATGATTTGAGATTGTGAAATTAGTAAGTCTTGTTGTTCACAATCGTCCCTTGGGCATGGTAGGGTGATGGAATCCTTTCTAATCTTCACAATTCTCCTACTTTGATATTATGAGATTGGTAAATCCTATTGTTTGCCTTTGTCACCTAGGCATGGTTTGGTGATGGAATCTCTGCCAATTATTATAGTTCTCCTTCATTAAGAATTAGGTCAATGGAAGTTCAAATTTGATTTTATTGATATATTTTCTAATTGGATAGGATATGACTTCAATTCTTATTGTGTTACTTGAATCAAGCAAGAGGGCTCCCTAATTGTGAAATTAGTAAGTCCTGTTGTTCACCATCGTCCCTTGGGCATGGTTTGGTGATGGAATCCTTACCAATGAAGGAGATCAATAAAGAGGTCATGAAAAAGAATAAAAAGAATGCAAAAATAAAAAGAATAAATAAAAAATTGATTGTCAATATAAAATCAAAGACTGAAAAAAGAATGAAAATGGGATGAGTTTGGAATTAGTACTTGAGTTTCAAATTGATCTTAAAGTGATGAGTATGGCTAACATGATGAACTAATAGTCTTCGTACAAGAAGTAAGTTGATTTTCATTGAGTACATTGAAAAACTTGATATGTAAATTATGCTCGATTTAATGGATAAAGAATTTACTTGATTGATTGCTTATGTGGTTCAGTTCTAAGTTTTCAAAACCCTGCTTTCGTATCTTAATTCTACCCATTCATACTTGAGTGTACAAAAGATTGTTTTCCTAAAGAGGTTTTTAACATTAAGAGATTTATTTCCCGCATACTTTGCTTGGGACTAGCAAAATGCTGTTTAGGGATTGTGTTGAGGGTTAAATATTGCATATTATCCCTCATTTATATCTTGGTTTTATGAATATGATAATGCTTAATGTTCTATTTCACTCGTGTTTGTGTTGTAAGGTGAATTTAAGAGCTTGGATTAAAAAGGGTGCTAAAAATATGGATTTGATGCTCAAGTATCACCAAGGCAAGGCATGGATCTTAGGAGACCAATATTGAAGAATTTACATGCTAAAAATCTAAGAAAACCAAGTCAGGAATGAAGATAATCAAATATTTGAAGTGAATAAAAGGAATCTTGAAATTATCCTGAAAACAAACATATTCTTGAAATTGTCCTGAATAAGCATATTCTGAAACTCGAGTCATTCTGTGAAATTGCGCAGAGTGAAGTCTATTTTGGAAAACTGTGTAAATTTGAGGCGATTTCTAAAGTTTTCCAACTAGGTGCGAAAGTTGGAGTTCCACAATTATAAATAGGACTCCCTAGGATGTTCCTAGGCATCTTCTGAGGTTTAAGGAGTGGAGCAAAATGGTAGAGAAGCGGTCGCCAAGAGTTTTTCTTCTTCTTAATTAATTGTTTTCATGCTTTCTTTTAGGGTTTTAGATCCAATCATGTCTATGGTTAGGTAAACCTCTTAACTAGGGCGAAGAGGTGAAGCTTGTAGCATGATGGAATGTTTTTATTATTTTAATTCATGTTTATATTAAACTTCATGGATTCTAATTTGATATTTAAGGAATACTTTCAGTTTTTAATGGTTTATTGTGACTCAAATTACAGTAGATCTGCAATAACTTTGAGTATATTCTTTTCATGATTTGAGATTGTGAAATTAATAAGTTCTGTTGTTCACCATCGTCCCTTGGGCATGGTAGAGTGATGGAATCTTTCCTAATCTTCACAATTCTTCTGCTTTGAGATTATGGGCTTGGTAAATCCTATTGTTTGTCATTGTCTCTTGGGCATGGTTTGGTGATAGAATCTCTGCCAATTATCATAGTTCTCCTTCATTGAGAATTAGGTCAATGGAAGTTTAAATTTAGTTTTATTGATATATTTTCCTATTGGATAAGATAGGACTTCAATTCTAATTGTGTTGCTTGAATCAAGCAAGAGGGCTCCTTGATCACTAGAAGTGGATCCTTGGCACCTTAGTTCCCACCTTTAAATTCTTAGTTTTAGTTACTTTATTCACAATTACTTTCTCAAATACTTCAAAATTAGTTTCACATCTTTTTCTAGTTAATTTCAAAAACGCACAAGGTTAGTCCTCGTGGATTCAACCTCGGTCTTACCGAGATTATTACTACATCGCGACCATATACTCGGAGTTATGAAATAACAATTAAGATCAAATATGAACTTCCTTTAACCTAATTCTCAAAATAGGAGAATTATGATAATTGGTAGGGATTCTATCACCAAACCATGCCCAAGGGACGATAGTGAACAACAAGACTTACTAATTTCACAATCAGGGAGTCCTCTTACTTGATTCAAGTAACACAATAAGAATTGGAGTAATATCCTATATATCCAATTGGAAAATATATCAATAAAACCAAATTTGAACTTTCATTGACTTAATTCTCAGTGAAGGAGAACTATAATAATTGGCAGAGATTCCATCACCAAACCATGCCCAAGAGACGATGACAAACAATAGGATTTACCAATCTCATAATCTCAAAGCAGGAAAATCGTGAAGATTAGGAAGGATTCTATCACCCTATCATGCCCAAGGGACGATGGTGAACAACAAGACTTACTAATTTCACAATCTGAAATCATGAAAAGAATATACTCAAAACTATTGCAGATCTATTGTAATTTAAGTCACAATAAACCATTAAAAACTGAAAGTATTCCTTAAATATCAAATTAGAATCCATGAAATTCAACAAAAACATGAATCAAAGAAATAAAAACATTCTATCATGCTACAAGCTTCACCTCTTACCCCTAGCTAAGAGGTTTAGCCAACCATAGACATGATTGGATCTAAAACCCTAAAAGAAAGCATGAAAACAACTAAGGAAGAAGAAGAAAAACTCTTGGCAACCGCTTCTCCACCCTTTTGCTCCACTCCTTAAACCCCAGAAGATACCTAGGAACATCCTAGGGAGTCCTATTTATAATTGTGGAACTCCAACTTTCGCACCTAGTTGGAAAACTCTAGAAACCACCCCAAATTTACGCAGTTTTCTACAATAGACTTCACTCTGTGTAATTTCACAGAATGACCTAGAGTTTTAGAATATGCTTCGTCAGAACAATTTCAGGAATATGTTTATTTTCAGAACAATTTCAGGATTCCATTTCTTCACTTCAAATATTTGATTATCTTCATTCCTCACTTGGTTTTCTTGGATCTTTAGCATGTGAATTCTTCAATCTTGGTCTCCTAAGATCCATCCATTGCCATGGTAATTCATGAGCATCAAATCCATGCTTTTAGCACCCTTTTCAATCCAAGCTCTTAAATTCACTTTGCAACACAAACACAAGTAAAATAGAACATTAAGCATTATCATGTTCATAAAACCAAGATATAAATGGGGGATAATATGCAATATTTGACCCTCAACAAGCACAATTTAACTTAGCAGATCCAAAGCGAGGTAGAGATAACAAATATCCATAAATATAAGGCTAAGAGACAAAAATACAATTCCAATAGTGGTAATCGCCAAAAATGGAGATTATACAAGTCATAGTGAACATAAAATAAAATTTACATATAAAGCATGCCCGATCGGAGACTTTAACATATACATGCACATAATAAGAATAAAAATAAAGTCTATAGTTTTACCCGACACTCTTAAGGCATCACGACGAAAGTGCAAACCAATGCAAGCTTACCCATCGGAGGCCTCGATAGAACCTACATCAACAATAATGCATGGTTGGTGTTTTAAAACACCGTCCCAAGTGGGAGCGAGTAGCTAACTCAGTGGTTCCATTAGTTATAAGTTACACATGTTATCGACTCGATCAACGCGGTTAATAATAAACAAGAAATCAAGCATTTTTTAAATACTATTGTTAAATGCACGAATGAGATTATGGAATGATGCATGCGCCTTACAATCCAACACTCCCTCACAAGCAACTTCAACGCCTATTTTACAAATGCCAACACTCCCTTACAAGTGAATCCAATGCAATGCAGCGAATGCGTATGTTAGCCGAGTAATTATTAAGTTCCATTCATCAAGCATATTAGCGAATCTAGGATATCGACGTTATATCATAAGTCCTTATTCGGATCACATGGCTTGTTGCAACACGTAGCGGCTCCTCACCAGTGTCCCTTAATCTAAATTTAGGTATCACTCATTTATATCACAAATCAACAATTCCAAAGGTATGACATGATATCCAAAGGTATGATGATCAACTCGGTATAGGTCGTCACCCTAACACCAAGTATGATCACTCAGTTCTAAGGTGTGCACTTATCACATAAAATAAAATTATAACAAAAGAAAAGGGCTTGTCACCCAATTTCATTCATGCCCAGGTCATTTGAACGGTACTTTAACGTGGAACCATCGGTTGGATAATTTGATGGGGGTCATTCGAACAATGATCTATTACCTCCATTAGTGCTCACTGGTCATTACGGAGAAGCTTATCACCCCAACATAGGCCGACAGCTCGGACATGGTGTCCCATACTACCATGCCCGGCTTATGAGTCTTAATAAGATCGTATTGCACTAACAGTTATGAATGGACTCATCCATTAGGAACATGGTATCATATATTCTATTTAGTCGTGTCACACATTTTGAACATACATGATCAGTCAACTAGTAGACTAATTTAATTGACCTGAAAGAACCTCGGCGCAACCGGCATTGGGCACAAACATCCGGTATAGTCCAACTACTGTCGGTCGTCAGTGTTCAACCCGGGTTAATCTAACAAGCCTAAGGAGGTTGCCCCAACTTGGGCTACCCCTATAATTTGAGCGGTTAGCCAACTGACCCAACATCATAGTAATCATAAGTATCGCTATGAACTAAGCACTATATCACGTAATTATAATATATGTTCTACTACACAATCACTTAAGCATTTCATCAAATATGTGAGCATCAATAACAGCAACACACCTACTTAGGCATTTTATTAAACATGTAAGCATCAATAAAACAATATATCTACTTAAGCATTTTATCAAACATATGGGCATTAACAAAATAACATGTTCAATTGAGCATTCAATCAAACATATGAGCATCCATAAAACAATACATTTAATCACCTAGACATTTTATCAAACATGTGAGCATCTATATCCAACCAATAGCATATATTATAGAAAAATCAAAAGTCAACATATTAGCATACACAAATTCATCTACAAGCATCCAATCATTAATTGAGACCATCTAGGGTCGATAAATGATAACTTAGATATAATGGTCCGCATCTTTATAATGATTCGCCCAACTCAAAATGCTCATACGATTAGGAATTTGGGGAAATTAATTTATATACCAATTTAGAAGCAATTATGTAAGATTCATACAATTTAATCTAGAAAAATTTATGTTGGAAAGTTAGATTCGTTTCTTACCTATCGATCACGAGTGGGATGGATTCGACAGAGGGGAACGATCGAGGGTAAGGCTTGATCAAAGGGAACTCATCAAGAATATCCAAGATATCCCTCCTCTTTCTCTCTCTCTCTTCTCTTTATGTCTCTCTCTTTCTCTCTTTCTTTATATTATAAATTTGAATGAGGAAAGGGGCTATGAAATGAAATGGTATTTATAGTGTCAGATGTTGCACAAATGGCCCAAGTGGCCCTTTATTCATTATACTAACCCTAGAGGGGGTTGTTTCTAACCAATTGGACCTGCTTGGAGCTACATGGGTCAATCTAAGACATGGGATAACTGTCCAAATTGGCAATCTATATTTGGACACAACCATTTGATGATCGGACGTGCCGATTAACTAGAAAGTCCCTAACTTAGATCGACGGTCACTAATGAACAATCGGAGTCGTGGCTTTACTAATATGTGTGGGAAAATGTCTTTAATTGGCACCCCAACTTTGGTCGTGAATTGACAATTTGAAAGTTACAAGTTTGTGAAAGAAAAGGGACTAGTTTTACTTAAGTTCCAGATTTTCATATGAGGTATTTGCACAACTCAAGCACTCACCTTGCAAGTCTAAGTTGAACGATTCGAGACGCAATCTTGGCTTGATGTCCCACGATGGACGTCAAGCCTACTAAGATGAACGTATTTTTATAGCCACAGTTTTAGTAGCCCACTAACAAGCGGTATAGAGCAGATGGTTGTGTTCTTATTCTTTCTTGAATTAATTTTTTTCTGGTTGTTGATAATGATTTTTATGGGTTTTTTTGTTTTGATTCTTGGGATCTTGTTCTTTCCTAGATTTGAGGATTTCTTTTCTTATTCTTGTTTTTCGGTCTTTCTTGAATTGAGATTTAGTTTTGTTTGTTATTGTGAACCAGGTTGCTTTTTCAATGTTCCCTCTTTTATTCTATCGGTTGTGATCTTCTGTCTCAGATTAAGGTCTTATGTTGTTTTTATTTTTTGTTGGTCCTTCTTGAATTGAGATTTGGTTCTTGTTCTCCCCATTCTAGATTGGGCTTAATCTTTAGGGCCTATTTGGATGCTTGTAAGTTGGGTAAGTGGGAGGTGACTTACAGGGAAGTCACTTATAGGTGGTGTTTGGGGAGGAAATTCACCTGTAAGTTACTTACAGGAAAAACTTCCATGAAACTTTCAGGGGCTGGGGGTGAGAAGTCACTTCCCTGTAAGTGACTTACATGCCAATGGTCTGATTTTTAAAAAGAGGGAAAGAGGAGGGACACGCATTTCCATGACAACAATGCTCCAATAATCTCTCTCTCTCTCTCTCTCTCTCTCTTTGTAATTAGGGTTGCCGTACGCCTCTGTCTTCCCCTCTCTCCCTCTTTGCAGTTAAGGTTATGACTTTTTTCTTTTCCTTTTTTAACTTTTATTTAAAGTGGGCCTAATTCAGTGAGGTTGTGAAAGTGGGACCCACACCTTAATGTATTTTTGGTATATCCACACCAGGCATCAGTTTTGCTAGCTCATTTCAACACTTGGGCCCATACATGAAGCAGATCCAAATCTTAGGTGGGCCACATCACAGGAAATAATGGTGATTGAATGTCAACCATTAAGAACTTCCTAGGCCCACCATAATGTTTATTTATTGTCCAACTTGTTGATGAGGTCACACATACCTGGACAAAGGGTAAACATGAATATCAGCTTGATCCAAAACTTTTGTATCCCACAAGAAGTTTTACTGGTGCGCATTCAATCATCGTTGTTTCTTGTGGTTAGGAGCACATAGTTAAAGGAGTTGTTTACAACTATAAGCAATCAACTATGGTCCCTCAAAATGGATGTTTGGAATTCTTGATTGGACCTATTATTTCCATAACTAATTTTTTTACTTTCCATTTTCTGGCAGTTTTTTTGCTATTGACTAGATGGTTACAATCATTTGACTGGCATGATTTTTGCCTAATGGTTCATGAATTGTGGGCTAAACTTGATGGAAAGGTTCAAATTAATTGATTTGGACTGTCCATGTGTCCCTATGCAATCTTTTGTTCTTCAAGCAATTGATCTTGTCTCATTTTACATACCTTTTACATGATCCTAGTTGAGTGGGGCCCACCAGATCAATAGTCTAGATTAGGGAGCCATGAAACTGATTATGTAATCTAGCGCTATTTTAGGTATTTTGAATTCATTAGCCCATTTTTATGACCTACTTGATGATTGGTTTAGCCTGATAATTGGCTTAAATATTCATATAGATGGAATTAATAAAATGACATATTTGGTGTCAAGATTTCTTTTCTGATCATAAAGTTTTGGAACGATTTCTTGCTCCAAGTTCTGTTTGGTGTGAATATACAACTTCTTACTCTTAATTAACTTACAAGTTACCCAAACACAAAAACCTACTTACCTGTAAGTGACTTACAACTTATATCCAAACATGATAACTTGTAAGTGACTTTTAGGTGTAAGTAACTTAACTGTAAGTCACTTACAACTTAAAAAATTTACAAGCATCCAAACAAGCCCTTAATGTGTTTGATGGTTTCTTTTGTTTGAATTGTTCGTGTTCTTCTTCTTACTTGAATTGAGCTTTTGTTGATCCCTTGAATATATTTTTTACACCTTTGAAATTGAATTTTATGTTGATTGTTTTTCTTTCAAATGAGGTTTGTTTCATTTTTGTTTTCTCACATTTCATTTTCCTTAGTGTTGAAAGGGTTTTCTCTCTCTCTTTTTTTTTATGGATTTTTTTTAAAAAAATAATTTACACTCTGTTTTCCTTCTAATTTTGTTGAAATTTCTTCCTTTATTTGGTCATTGTTAGCCTTCTTAGACAATGCTTGGCTGCATGCTTCTTTCAGATGGCAGAAATTCAAGTTAATGTTTTAGAGGTTCTCTTTTTCATTCTCTTTCATCTTTCCTAATTATAACTATTTATTCACAGGCCTTGGCTATCTGATATTGATTTAGAAGGTGAAAATCTCATCTAAGTTGGTTCAGCTTATGTAACTGATGTCAAGCTCATTGTGACTCAATTCCAGCTCGACAGAGTCAATTGCCAACTCATTGAGTCTTGACCGAGTCTGCGTAGTTGAAGTGGAGTCCATAGTTTTATATTTTCTTTTTAAATTTTTTATCTGAGCTTGTTGATTTCATAACTCAAGGGACAGTGCCTGAATTGGCAAGTTGCATGAACCAACTTGCCGACTTTGGGTTATGAGGTCTTGACATTTTGAAATCATGGTGAAAATCAAATCAATAGCTAAACAAACCATTTTGCAAATATGTTGTTGTTGGCAATGAGACTTTCCTAAATACCTACAACGACACCTTGAATGTCGCGATGTCGACCTTGCAAAACATTCAGCAAGTGCTTGACAAGGCTAAGTTAGGGACCTAGATAAAAACCACCATCCCCTTCAATTTCGATATCTACAATTCTCCCATCGGCTGGGACTTCCGGGCAGATATACGCGACCTCACAATTCAAATAATTCAATTCATCTCAGAAAATGACACCCAATTCGTTTAGGGTTTAGGGTTATATGGTTTATTGTTTTAGGGTTTGGGGTTTGGGGTTTTTGGGTTTTGGGGTGTTTGAGGTTTTGGGTTTCGGGTTCGTGTTCGGGGTTTTTTGGTTTAGGGGGTTAGGGGTTAGGAGTTAGGGTTTGGGGTTTAGGGTTCATCTCTATCTTTTATCTAAACCTAATCCTTATCTTTTATCTTTTGTCCTATCTTATCTTCATCCCTAATCATCATACCTTTTATACATGTCTAACTTTCTCCTGAGCCTTTCCTTTTATGAAAGGCATTGTAAGAGTTCTACTATAACCCATATACTAACAAAATGACACCGTATGTACAACTAAGAAAGGAAGAAAGAGAGGATTTTGGAGAGCTTAGATCCAGTAAGTTCATTGTCATTCTTTCATTATTTGTATATTTAATGTAATTTGACTCGATATATGCAATGAACCGTATGGATCGGCCACACGTTCATTGCATTGATATATGGGTAGATACGATGTAGAAACGATGGAAAACGAAAATTCCATATGAAGTTTCTTGTTGCAGAATCGACTTGTGTGCATCTGATTGAATCAGATTAGATTTGTACGGATCATACGATCCCTAAGGCCAAATTATACAAGGGCCCTAACTTTTAAATTAATCTAACCATTGGATGAGCCACACTAGTCAGATCTGCAAATGTTTAATAAGGAAATCTCAGATTTCTGTGCAAGTGTTTGTATCACTTGGTATAAAAAGTCGAGATTGGATATCGGTGTATGTGTGGTTAGATCTACACCATTTATCCAATGTGTAAAGGCAAAATATGTTAAGATATCAATAATCTGAATAATCCAATTATCCGATAGGCCACCCCGATCAATAATTTGTCATTCAATTTCAGAATCTAGATGTAAATAAGCATATGAATAGTTCATATTAGTAAATCCATGGGTCTTCTCTAGTGTTTGGCTAAGGAGTGGGCAATGATGGGTGTAGATCTGTTTAAATTGGTTAAATTTCGTTCAACAATCTGTGTACCTTAAAATGTATTTTCTCAATTCGACGGCATCAATTGATAGTTGTTTGAATAGAATTTTCAAAAATCTAAATTTTGATAATTGAATTTAATGAACATATTATTTCAATTATTTGGTTATTTAAGGTTTGGCCACCTAGGATGATGATCAAAGGCGGGCTCCATAGTGTAATATAAACGGATGAATAACAATATTCTCAAAATAATTGATAGGATTTTTGAAATGAAATTAATCTGATTATCTTGTTGATTCTTCAATAGTAGACTCACGTGAGTAATTCTATCGTATTTCATGTTCATTGGAATTAAAATAAATTGTTTGTGGTAGTTTGATTGATTGATATACTGAATGGAGTGTTTTGTTATGATGTTGTTGATTTAACTATCGTGAATGTATGTTACCGTAAATCACATGTTAATATGTGCCAAATTGCATGAATTATGATAATTGTATATTAAATTTACATATGAATGTTCTGATTAAGACAAGTAATTATGACAATTATGAAAATAATGCATTTATACATCATCCATTATACAATACATTGCATTGTCGATCATGGGGGCCTCACTTGAAAGAAACGTTGATCTTATTAGATCGTTAGCAAATGCGGGATATGACCAAGCCTATTGAAAGCTGTAAGCCTACCCAATAGGTGAATGCAGGTTGACGATCTCCAATCTTAGCAGATGAATGATCAACCGATCTGATGCATTTATACACCATTTGTATTCACATAATTGTGCATCCTCCTTTTCTATTATATCGTAATTTTAATAAGCATGAACGATGCTGAGTTTTCTCACCAAGCCCGGCTAGTTTACATTTTTATTGATGGATGAGTTGATGCATGAACAAGAAGGTGTGGCTAAAATGGTGCATGACCCACATGAGACGTGGCCAAAACTGACTGCATTTGGACTGTTCCAAATTATTTAATTAGAATTTTATTTGTTAGGATAGTATGATTCATATATAATGAATGATGGTATTAGTTGTAGGATTTTAAGAATTTGATTATTTTTATTTAATTAAATTGATCTAGGTCTGTAGCAAATACTCATTAGTAAGTTATATTAGCTGATGAATTATGTCTAATTTATGTTGATTAAATGTTTATGGATGTTTAGAATAGACGGATATTGATCTATAAATCATTTTATGTGAATGATTGTAAATGGACCTAATTGAAATGTAAAATGAATATTACTTTTGTATCTGAATAATCGTATAATAAAATAAGGTAAGTGCACGATGTATGAGTTATGATTCAAAATTCGGGTATGATGGTGCACAATCTGACCTCAAATTTCGGGGCATGACAATTCCGGCATCCAATAATGGGGTTGAATTCGTCGATGTTGATTTTTTTTTTCCACTTCATTTGTTCCCTCGAAAACCCTAATAACTATTTCGTCAGAGATTGGATTTTGACAAATTTTATCTCGTTAGAAAGGTAACTTGACGAGTTTTAAAACGAAACAAGAATTAGTTGATTAGGAAACCGTTCAACATCCCAAACGCATGTTAGAAGCCTTTAACAGTCATTTGTTAACTTCGATCGTTAATTTTTCGAAATTGTTTGATCCAACGAAAATGCTCATAACTCACTAGTTATATATTATACAATTATTAGAGGTCGAAAATATAAAATTACACTCATGCAATTAGCTAGAAATAGGATTGGTGATATTTATTAGTAAATTGAAAATGTAAAAGTCTTATTGAGACATAAAAGCTAACCCAGTGGGACCTAGCTATTGTATGAGGTTGGTGTAGCTCACATTGATGTTTGTATTTTATCTACGCAGACCATCCAGTTTGACCGATATTTTTAAAGCATGAGCCCAAAGGTTAGGTAGATTTAAGCATTGAGTGGACCATACATGAGAAGTAGTGGGGATGGAACTCATACAGTTGAAAACCTACCGAGGCCATAGAATTGTGGAGCGAGCAAGTATTTATTTTTCCCCTTCATCAGGTTTGTCTGATCTCATGAACAAGCTGGATGTCAAATAAACATTACAGTGGGCTTTGGGAGGTTTTTTTTAATGGTGGACATTCAATCACTATTATTTCCCCATGGTGTGGTCCACCTGAGATTTAGTTCTGCCTCATTTTTGGGATAAATCCATACAATAATATGTAAAAATTAATGGACGGTGTGGATAAAACAAATACACATGGTGGGGTACACAGATCACTGACCAGTGTTACTAGCGAAACTTGTCCGCAGTAGAAACTAAAGTGTTAGTTGTTATCTATGGATATAATGTAAGATGGTGATGATTTGTTAATATCACTTGTGGTATTGATGTAGAGTTATCCAAACCATTCAAATAGTGGGTCCACTCGTAGATTGTTAATATTTATACTTTTACTATTTAAGACAATCTTAAAAGTCTATTAGGTGGGCCTTAAACATACGGCTGATAACATATGGTATTATTTAAATGATTTAAAACGCATATCGTGCATATTTGAATGCAAATGTCATTTTGGAAGAGGAAATCGAATTGCGTACTGAGTTACTTATTACATGTTCTTAACGTAATGAGTAAACTCAGTTGGGCACACCTTGAATGTACGTGGTCTATCTACGCCGTCCATCTATTTTTCCATCTAATTTAAGGGATTGAGCCCAAAATTGAAACATATCCAAGGATCAAGTGGATCATACCATAGGAAACAGTGGGGATAATGATTGCCACCATTGAAACCTTTCTAGGCCCCACGGTGATGTTTATCTATCATCCAACTTGTTCGTAAGATCATTTGGACATGGAGGAAGGGAAAAAACAAATATAAGATTAATCCAAAACTTCCATGGCGTCTAAGAATTTTTCAACAGTAGACAATCAATTCAACGGTTTCATGTGGTGTGGTCCATTTGAACATTATATATGCTTCGTTTTTTGGGCTCAGGCGGATTAGACACATAAATGGACCTCATGGAGTTTACTCAGTACCCTAAGGGCCCGTTTGGCCGGTCGGATTGGAAGGGATTGGATGGTATTGCAAGGGATTGGAAGTCAAATCCCTGGATTGGCCTGGCGTGCCAAACAGAGTCGGTGATCTGATCCCAATCCCATGTATCTCAAGACAATCCGTTGACAGCACCATCATTACATTTAAATCCCATCAAATCCACCCTAATCCTTCAAATTTGCCTGGGACGTGTTTGGTGTGAGGGATTAGAAGGGATGAGAAGGTTTAATACCGGGATTGGCCGGGCTCGCCAAACAGACTGGATGTAGCAATCCAGGGATATATCAATCCCATGGATCTCTAGACAATCCACTGACAACACCATTATTACCTAGAAATCCATGCCATCCACCCTAATACCATTCAATCCCTTCCAATCCACCCGGCCAAACGGGCCCTAAGTATAGTGAGTTACTCACTATACCAAACCCTCCCATGAAAGAGGGATTTCTGTATACTCAGTTACTTAGTATGCTCTTACCGTATCAAGTAAACTCAGTTTAGCTCACCGTGAATGTTTTCCCTGCTCATGTAAGGGGGTTGATTCCAAAATTTAGGCATATCTAAATCTAGAGTGCATCATACCACGGGGAAATAGTGGGAATAATGATTTCCACCATTGAAACCTTTTTAGCCCCACAATTATGTTTATTTTTCATTAAACATGTTCATAAAATCACAAAAACATGCACGAAAGGGAAAACACAAATATTCCATTGATCCAAAACTTCTATGGACCTTAAGGGCGCGTTTGGGTGGTGGGATTAGAAGGGATTAGGTGGGATGGGATTCATCTGGTTCTGTGCCAATTCCACTCCTTGTTTAGGAAGAATGGAAAAGCTGGGATTTACATTAAATGGAGTTGCATTGGTCCCGTGCCAATTTTACTCAATGTTAGCAAGTTGTGTAGGTCCCACTATGATATGTGTGTGCTATATCCACACCGTCCACCCATTTATTGAGATTATTTTAGAGCATGGGCCAAAAAATCAGGTAAATCTAAAGCTCAAGTGGACCCCACCATAGAAACAACGGGGATTGAATACTTACCGTTGAAAACTTCTTCGGGGCCACATAAGTTTTGGATCTACCTCATTTTTAGGTCCATGCTATAAAATGAGGTTACAAAACAAATGAACGGTTTAGATATAACACGTGTGTTATTATCAATAATTTCAAATGCTGGTGGGTATATCCATTCAATGTTCCACCGTATTATCAACAAAGCATGGCATTAACCTTATACCATGGCAACATGGGACAATTCCTGCCATGGGTAATAATTATGTTTTTTTAATCCCATCCCACCTAATCCCTTCTAATCCTACCGCCCAAACAGGCCCTAAGAAATTTTCAACGGTAAATGTTCAATTGACACTGTTTCCGTGGTGTGGCCCATTTTGAGCTTGGGACATGCTTCGTTTTTTTACTCAGGCTTACCGTATCCGGTAAAATAAATGAGAGGAATAGATAAAATATAAAAATATCAGTGGACCCCTCGTTACGCTTAGGGCCGGTTTGGCCGGCTGGATTAGATGGGCTTAGGTGGGATAGAATTGCATCCGGTCCTGTGCCAATTCCACTCCGCTTGGGAAGAGCGGAAAAGCTTGGAAGTATGCTGGATAGAATTGTTTTGGTCCGTGCTAATATCACTCAATGTTAGCAAGTTGTGTAGGTCTCACCATGATGTGTGGGCTATATCCACACCGTCCACCCATTTTTCGAGATCATTTTAGAGCATGGTCCAAAAAATCAGGTAGATCTAAAGCTCAAGTGGACTCCACCATAGAAAGTAGTGGGGATTGAATACTTACCGTTGAAAAAATTCTTTGGGGCCACCTAAGTTTTGGATCTGCCTCAGTTTTAGGCCCATGCCATAAAATGAGGTTACAAAACAAATGAATGGTTTAGATATAACACATGTGTTATTTTCAATAGTTTCAAATGATGGTGAGTATATCCTTTCAATGTACCACCGTGTTACAAACAAAAAAGGTATTAAGCTTGCCCTATGGTAACAGGAAACAGTCCCTGCCACGGGTAATAATGATATTTCTTGATTCCCATCCCACCTAATACCGTGGGATCGGTCCGGCCAAACAGGCCCTTGCGGCACTGAGTTACTCACTACGCAATCCGTTTCCATTTCTAAAACCCTTTTTCGAATTCCATTTCCCACTCTCTCGCTTCCATTTTCGGAAAACCACATCTCCATCTCCGGCGAGATTCCGTTTCTATCGGCTGCTCGTTTGAGAGGTTTTTTGTTTCTCAGATTTCGCATCGGAAGGTATGCAATTCGCCTCTGGTTTCTAGAAAATATGTGATAGGGTTTGATTTTGGTGGAATTGGAGTTATTTGTGGAAATTTGTATTTGCGTAGGGTTTCGGTTCGACATATAGGGGTTTACGAGTGATTTGATTTCTTTTGGCAGGAATTTTGGTTTTTCTAGGGTTTGGTGTTGTGTAATCAGAGTGTTTTGGTAAGACTCTCTCTCTCTCTCTCTCTCTCTCTCTCTCTCTCTCTCCCCTTTCTTCTCGTAGTTTGACAGCATTCAATGTATGATATCTGTGGCAGCATTCAACACGCACGGCGCTCATGAAACGCCATCATCCCTGCCTACTCCAAGCGCGGCCTCTCCCAAGATGCAAATCCTCCATCACATGCGACTCATGTTCTCCTTGGTGCCCAAAAATCAGGATGACCAAAATTCAGATGTGACACACCACGTTATTTTAGTGTTTCTAGGAATGATTTTACCTTTTTGGCCCACCGTAGTTCTAGATTTGCTGGATTTTTCGGCTCCAATGAGAACATGAGGGGTCTGACACGGACTGATTGATTGTCATGCAAACATCACAGTGGGCCCCACATAATCGTGTTGTAGTGCATCAGGACGTGCGCTCAGTCGTGCAGGTGCAACTATGGGTCTGTGCGGGTCTGTGTATGTTTGCGTGTGTGCATGTGCATGAATGTGCCCATGAAATTGCAATGCAGAACTTAACCAATGGATGCAATGGGTACACGAAATTCATTTTTCAAATGGATGGCCAAGGAAAGTCCATTTCTGGATGTAGTCTCCCGACTTCATTGATTGATGGCCAATATCCATCATCATTGGTTTTCCCTTTCGTCTCTTTCTTACCCTTCCTCAGGATCTTGCTCTTCACTGCTACATTCGCATCAGCTACAATGCTTATCCAAGTGATCATGGTTGCTCAAAATCCCAACAGGGCAAACTTGGCTGGCAAAAGGAAGTACACTTGGATAGTTTGGCAATGTTGATTCAAAATGAAGGTTATAAAAGGACAAGGGGAAGGCCCAAAATGACGTGGGGGAAGGCAGTAAGAGTATGTCGATGAGGGTTTAACTAAGGATATGGTCCTCGATAGAGTGGAATGGCGGAATAGGATTCTGGTAGCTGACCATGAATAGAACAAGATTCATGTAGCTGAACCCAAATATAAGGCTTAGATGATGATGAACCAAATGGATTAAAGGAGATCAAAAAAGAAAAGAAAAGGGAAATCAAAAAAAACATAGCCCAATGAAAAACAAAGAAAGCTAAAATGCGAAAAACCCACATAATAATGATCTCTTGTCAATATTTGACGAGACTGGACTTTTAGGAGTAGTCTTGTTTTGGGTTTGCAGGTCAGTTGACTACTTGAACAAAGGATTGAATTGGGCCCACCTGGTGAGCCCATCAGCCTGATCTTTTGGTGAGAATATGTTGACAGTCTGACCTTGATGGACAACTTCCATATCTTGCTCTACACATGCAATGCCTTATAGATGACATGCCTCATCCACGCGTGTGCCTAACAATCCTCTTAGAGAACTTTGTTGATAGGGGCATAGGGCTAATGGAATGGGTTCGGGTTGGTTCCTAGTACCTGTACCTGGACTTAGTCAACCAGCATAGGTTATTGCTAGGTTCAGGTCTTGACAGTCAGACCTAGTCGATGGACAATTTTTATATTCCAGTGGATCCTTTTCAAGGTAAGGTTGGATGATGTGTGGCTTTGGGAAGTTCTTGGATTGGCAGGGCAACTCTTTCCTCTTTGTTTCCATGTCTCTAGTCCATTTACATCCATGAAGGAGTCAAGGTGAAGGTTTCATTGAATATGAATTTCAGGAATCTAATGGACAGATGGAATATGTTTATCCAAGCTGTTTTTTGTTAAGCAAGGTGTAGCTTTTTGAGGAGCAGGATTGTTTTATGAGTTGGGTTGATTGAGGATTTGGGAAGATATGTGGATTGGCAAGGTAACTCATGCCTCTTTGTATCCATGACTCTTCCTCATTTACATCCACAAAGGGGTCCAAC
The DNA here is from genome assembly GCF_029962835.1 of Magnolia sinica. Classification (NCBI taxonomy): domain Eukaryota; kingdom Viridiplantae; phylum Streptophyta; class Magnoliopsida; order Magnoliales; family Magnoliaceae; genus Magnolia; species Magnolia sinica. The sequence continues at coordinate 31,959,131 of NC_080580.1, forward strand.
ATGAAGGATTGCATTGAATGTAATCATATATAGAGACACTAGCGTGTGGAATGTTATCTTTTGCCCGGACCTAATGGATGGATAAAATATGTTTTTCCAAGCTAAGTAGACCTGCTAGATTTCAGCCTACGTAATCTACTTAGTGTGGTTGGACTGAATGATTGGTTGGATATTTGCACATGCATGCCACATTATTGTGTACTGGTGTGATAGGCAGGGCTGTATACATGTGTGGACTTGACGGAATTAAATGGAATATCTAGAGAGCAAGTTGCAAACATTTTAGTATTATGTCATACAATCCATTTTCTCCCATGAATCTTGTCTACAACTCTAAACACTTGCTTTGTGTTTCACTGTCACATCAGCTCATTTATGCAACTTGAACTAAACACAAACAAGTTCCTCAACCATCTTCAAGTACAGATTTTTGCATACTTTGGAAATAGCATCTGGTCCTTGTTGGTTCCATTCTCATGAAATCTCCTATGGGGCAGCACCATATCAGAGAACTTACAAGAGTACCTCCATCAGCATTCATTTCATTACATATGGAGTTTATATGCTTTGTTTGCCTGCTTATTAATTATCTTCTCAATTCTCGAATCATGATACAGTTCGCTAATATTCTGTTATTTTACTTTAAAATGGGTTTTACCACTTACAATACTATTTCTTCAAAGCATTTGATGTCCCAAATATCCTAAATACTTGTCAAGAATAAAAAACTTATTAGCCTTATTTCGTGCAAAATTATAAATTTCCCTTGTTTAGAGGCTACATTTTCATCAGTAGGTTTGCTAAGTCCAACCTGGAAATACATGGGTTAATGATAATCTGGCAGTTTCTGAAAATTTCTCTTTGTTGGGCTGACAATAATCTGTTTTGATTGGAAACAGGTATATTTTTCTAAAATTTGCCTCTTATCTCTCTTTCGTGGCTTTTCTTTGGAGGAAAGATTTTGTTAGGTTTGTGAATTTGTCACTTGACATGTCGTCGTGCTTTCTATGTGCAGGAACTTGGTATAGTTATGAACCTTTATGCGTTGGTGTTTGGAGAATCTGTTCTAAATGATGCAGTATGTATTTATATCACCGAACAGGAATGATATTACAAAGAAACAGATCAAGCATGACCCTAGCCACCCTGAAGATGCAAGACTGGTATTGTCCTCTCTCTCTCTCTCTCTCTCTCTCTCTCTCTCTAATAGTGCTGGCTCTTTTTAAGTAATCCAAACCCTTTACGTCATTTTAGTGATCCCCATGTGCCCGCCCTTCGTATTATTGAGGCCATTTTCAGTGATCCAAATCAACTAACATGCTAAGGCCCATGTTACAACAATCCATGCAAAGTGATCTAACTTTTTACATAATTTTGGCCGTTTTGTGATCAAAATCCTTCATATTATTTGAACCAAATGGTTTATATTGTTTGGGCTGTTTTAGTCATCCAAACCCTTCATATTATTGAGGCCGTTTTCAATGATCAAAATCAATTAATATGTGCCAAGCCCCTTGTTCAACAATCCAAGCAAATGTTTTAGAGACCTTGTTGGATGTCACATGCACAAAGGAAAGAAAGAGAAATCGTTAGGAGTGGATGAATTTGGCCATAGAATACTTCAATCTTTTTTAGTTGTATGTGGCTTGTTTTGGTTGCCACATGCACAAAAGAAAGAAAGAGAAATCGTTAGGAGGGGATGAATCTGGCCATATGATACTTTGATCTTTTGTAGTTGCATGTGGCTTATTTTGGTTGCCACCCGCACAAAGGAAAGAAAGCGAAATGGTTAGGAGTGGATGAATCTGGCCATAGAATACTTCAATCTTTTGTAGTTGTATATTGCTTGTTTTGGACTTTCTGTTCAAAACTATCAATTTGTTTAGCTACTTAATTGAGAGTCGTGATTTTTCTTTTGTTTAGGACACTTGATACATGGTCATTCATGCTAGGTCTTTTTGCTGTGATCCAAATCTTTTCGTATGACTTGCCCTCTATTTTGCAATCCATCCCGTTGATATAATTGGGCTGATTTTCGGTGATCCAAACCATTCATTTGATTGGGCCTCTATTCAATTTTCAAAGCATTCTTATGATTGGGCCTATGTTTAGCGATCCATACCCTTTACATGGATCTGGTCATTTCCACACTACATGTTCGATTTGGTTAATTTGGTCATTTCCAAACTTAAATTCGTGATTTTGATGACTGGATTGCTGGATTCTGGTGGAGATGGTAATTACCAATGCATATCAATTGCATATCAAATACAAACTACCACATGACCCCTTAAAACCATATTGAAAGATGGCTTTTGGGATTTGAGAATGTTAGGGTTAGGGTTTGGGATTTATATATAGGGGTTTTGTAAAGGGGATCAAAGGGAAGAGGGAATTCGAAGATTCGAAGCAAGGGGGTCACGAATTGGGGTTGTTTGTATGGACACTGTTCCCATGGTACTGTTCATGGCTAGAAATTGGGTTCAGTTGGGTGTAGGTTAGGTCTAGGTTGGTTTAAAATCATTAAAACAAGAAAAGAAAGAGAGGAAGAAGTTGAAGAAAGAGAGATGAGAAGAGAAGTACCTTGTGAGAGAGAGAAGACAAGGATAACAAGGGTTTGGGGTTTTAGGTTTTTACGCTTTAGGGCTTAGGGTTTTAGGGTGAAATCCATGAATTTGGTAAAATCCCCATGAAAAACAAACGGAAGAGAACTAGAAATCTGTGATTTTTTTTTTTTTTTTTAAATTTATTATTTTTTTGAAAATTTATTTGTGGGAAGTTATTTAAAACTTGAGTAGCTTATGAAGCTTGATACTTAAGCATTTAGAAATAGACATTGTCTAGTGCACCCGGCTAAAGTTGGGTGCTTAAAGAGTGCTAAGATTCAAACCCATCTTGTTTGCGTACACTTGATTACCAAAACATGACCATTGCATATACATGTGTACATGTGTAAGTGATTGCAGTCATTCATCAAATAGGGTAGGGTTGGGTTGGGTTATGTATGGTTGGTCTTTCTGTTATAACTTCTTTATTGCTGAAGAGTATGTTTCTAGGCAAGAATGTTCACCTTATGCATGTGTGGGGTGGTCGTGGCTTAGATTAGCCTATGAAACAAAGATGAATTTGTAAGAATTATATCAGGTGGGCCAATGCAGCCGCCCCACCTTTTATGCCATTCAATGCTGTTGTTTTTCTCATTAACCATCTACCTTCTTCAAGCACACATCAAATATTTTTCTCTATGAATGTTTACATTAGGTTATGGCTATGTGTTGACTCATCCTCTTCACATGTGGCACAAACATACATCCAGACCACTCAAATTGTAGGTCCCATTGTGGATAGAGCATATCTCTAAATCTCAATAATCATTGATTGATAGCTATCAAATGGATGGTTAAAAGTAAAATATGCAGTGGTCCAAATTTGAAGGGAAAAGTCAAATGGTTAATATTATCTTCTCAGTGCAATTTTTCACTTATGCTCCGACAACAATTGGGTCAGCAATTTGGACAGTCTGGATTGTCATACAACTATGCCAAGTGTACAGTTGAAGAGTCATCACCATTTTTAAAATGGTACAATTTGAAGGGAAAAGTCAAATGGTTAATATTATCTTCTCAGTGCAATTTTTCACTTATGCTCCAATGACAATTGGGTCAGCAATTTGGACAGTCTGGATTGTCATACAACTATGCCAAGTGTACAGCTGAAGAGTCACCACCATTTAAAATGGTACTGAGCTGAGCCTGATGAGACCCTCTCATTTGATCAGACAATATAGATAACTGATCATCCAATGAATGAGATTTGGGGTCCACATGATCCACATGCAAAAGATGGGGATTGTTGCTCCGTAGAATCACTCTCACAAAGGAACTGCACAAGGAAGAGTTCTCAAATGGAATTAAAACAGGGAGATGACATTGGTTCCTATGTTTTCGAAGTATACATTCTTCTCACACCCAAATATTTCGTGACGCAATCTGGAGAAGGATAAAACATTCAGCTAGTGTGGCTAAATGAAATCCAAATGGACGTTTTGCAAATCAAAAAGACAAGATAGGTGCAGTTGATTTTAATTTCAGTTATAGGCAACACTAAATCATGACAACATTTGTATGAGCTCTTACTCTTCTTTGTCATGGGCTTTGGCATGATCATCCCATTTCTCTGCTGCAGATTGGCTAATGCTGGCCTTGGCATCAGCCAGGAAGGTGGGATCCGACTGATGCTCATTGTCCGAAGGCTCCTTCATTGCCATGATGATGTAGAATGCGATAACTAAATTCACTGATATGACAGCAAGAAATTCACTCAATAGTGTCAGCGAAGAAGACGACAGTTGGCTCGAACCTGTTCCAAAAGAATCGCTCTTGCTTATGAATTTGGCCATGATACGAACTTTCACGAGCTACTGTCAAATGCACCTCTGATGCCCCAGCATAGATGAAAAACATTTGGACTGCTCGTCAGATAGGACACACCATGGATGTTCAGTTGGCCAAAAATAAAATTGATTGAATAATCCTAACCACATCAACGGAGGGCATTCATTAACACTGAATGCAAACCTTCCATGTGCTTTTCTTTTGACCATCCCAATTTTTCCCTGAAATCTCATCTCTGTTCAACTATGGCCATCCACATTGGGCCTGGTGGACAAGCAGTCCAGATCTCGTTCACGTGTCCATGTGTCCCATGGAGGAAATGTGACTATCATGCATGATACAAGAATTCCTCAGACCTAGTTTCAACGAAAAGCAACCGCAGGGTGGCAAATGACTTGTTATTAAATCATGCATGAGCATGAATGATTTATGTCAAAACATTCATTTACTTTAGTTTGATGTGTGTTAAGGATGCAAATGAATAAATACAAGATCAAAGAATAATTGCCATGAAGGGGAGACTAAACTTTGTTACCTTTTTTTAGACTAGAAAAGCATATGATAGAAACCCCAATTGGCTACATTTCCATAACATTCTTAGACCAGATCTCCTATTTGTAGAAACAAACAAGGCAAACAATTTGATATTGGATGGGGCTGCTTGGCTTAACTTCTGTCAATTGGTTAAAGCAGGGGGCAATTAGAACTTGTTTGGTTGATTATAACTCTCATTGACTCATGTAACTTCTATTATGCTATTCTAGGAAAATCTATGAACTGTTCTTATAAAGCTTCCAACACAAATGTCATATGACAAAGTTGCACATGTTATGCAAGTTTTTCTGAGGGAATTAGGATAATTTTGAGAAGTAGAATACTAATTGTAGCCCTCGGAAAATTCCAAAAACATATGCCCGACGTGTTCCAATGTGGCACACGTGGAAGATCCGTGCCATCCATCAGTAAGCCACAATAGTGAATGTGCTCCAACTTGAAAAAAAAAAAACTCCGTTCCACTCGTTTAGGTTGGCCAGACATACCAAAAAAAGGGCTTATCTATATATATATATATATATATATATATATATATATATATATATATATATATATATATATATATATATATATATATATATATAAAAAAAATGGTACACATTCAACAAACATGTGTCTCACCTGATGGGTTGATTGACTGAGATTTTGGTTGTGTCACACAATGTGGGGCACACATGCAACCAGGATCTCACAGGTGCTCTTGGCACTTTTGGGGCACTTGTGCTTGGTGTTTACAAATGGGTGCTTGTAAGTTGCATTCCTCCTTTTTGGGGGAAAAACGCATTAAGAAAACATGTCCTAAACATGTAATCAATCAATTATAATCACAAATATGTAGAAAATGCATCAAGAAAACCAGTCCTCAATTTCCATTTTGGGGGGAGTTTTTGTTAGTTTAGTGAGACAAAACATTCCTGGTTTTGACATGCCACAAGCTTTTTGGTCTTCCATTACTTCTTTTAATCCTCTGGCAATTTTGGTGTTCCAATATTGGAGAAATGGTGAAGGTGCACCAGATGATAATATAAAAAATAAGGAGTTGCCGCAAATACCTGTTCAAACCTTGTCCAAAGGCAGGATCATTTGACTGTGTGAATGATGTCTAGTGTTCGAAGACCATTAGCTCCAGACCATAATAATACCATAACCATTTGATTGATCCTCTTAGCTCCACAATGTAACTTGATTGTTGATCTCATCATATTGATCATCAAATTACAAATCTAGTCCAGATCATCAATCAAGACAGTTGAATGGTTGGATTCTTCAAATATTGATCAATCGGCTTGTGCAGCCATTTGGTTGCATCATCTCTTTTTATTCATCTATATCGCATTTTTCCCTTAGTAGATAGGATAACAACACAAGACTTCGGTACTGTCATGTTGGCTTTCAGGACGAAAGTAATGATTAAGAATGACATATTTCGAGTCAAAGGTGAAATTCTTGTGTTTATAAACAATTTTTTTGAAGTTTGAAATATGACTTATTAAAAAGGAAAAACTTAGCAGATACAACACAAGGGCGTTGATTTATAAAAGATGAACAATCATTCGTGCTCAATGGGCTTATCCAACAATGCATGCTCTAGACAACTATCATTTGCAAATTCCCCTTTGGTCAGGGATGTTTTGTGTGCCATCCTACTAGTTTATTGTGTGCACTCTACATGGAATTAGGCCATTCCAAAACCCTTGTGGACCACACCACCAGATCGAGAGATTTCATTAATGGTTGTACATTGTTCCTGATTGTGTGGCCCACCTGATTTTTGGGCATATCTGATTAATGCTTTATTCCTCCATTTGTTTTTTTTTTTTTTTGGCACCTTTGCTTCTTTCTACATAGTGATGATGATTAAATCCAATTATTTTAGGATCGATCCGACATTAGGGATTGAGATTTTTTATTGTCTTTTATGCAATTATCCCAATGAAATAAAGAACTTCAGTCATAAAATTAATTATAGACATCCAAGTGGGAGTTTCAAAATGCAATAGAAACTTATGGCGATGTTTCATGTACTGATGTCTAATAATAATAGAATTAATGATTAAATTATTTTTCCTATTGCATTGAGATTTAATCACCATAGAAGTCATGATCCGAGGCAAGAATGTTCACCTTATGCATGTGTGGGGTGGTCGTGGCTTAGATTAGCCTATGAAACAATGATGAATTTGTAAGAATTATATAAGGTGGGCCTTATTGATCAAGGGTCTGGATTACCCTAGGGGTTGGATAGTGTGATCGGGAGTACCAGTGGATCCCACTCAGTTGTGATTCATCTAAAATCGTGTAAGGGAGGTGGCGCACTACAATTTTGTCACACACCCAATGTTCTAGCTGAACTGGGATTACCAAATTCATGCGGAGCCTAAGGGATAGGAGTTTCGATGGGTACCAAATTCCTTAACCCTCTTTAAGTTATTTAAATCGAGCTGGGTTCGAAGCCTACATACAACTGAAGCCTCCATTCCCATCCGACTACAACATCAAGCCTGTGGCGATGACATTTGATGTAAGATCGATGCATGAACTAAGTAACATGTGAGATCAAATAGCCAAATTAAGATATTTAACCAAAAAAACACAAACATCGCTATAATTATCACAAATATCATGAAAATCAAAAGAAAATCATGCATAATCCTAACCTAAGGTACCAACTTCGTAACTCAATATCATTAAATAAAAAGAAACTAGGATCTAATGGATTTAGGGACGTGCAATTAGCATATGATATAGGCTATTTTAAAATAGGAAACCTAATACAACCTAGGGTGAAATTAGGATTTTGGTAATTTAGGAAAGGAGGAAATTGAGAATTTAGGTTTAGGGTTATGGTTTCGGGGATGGAAGAAAGGAGTTTTGATAATGATGGTGGGAAACCAAAAGGGGTAGGTGGGATTCGCACGTGTGGTGTGGGAGGATGAGTTTGGGTTGGTTAGGGTTTGGATTGTGGACGGGTATGGGAAAGTTGGGTTTGGGATGAGAGAATTAAGAATCCGAAGCAAATACCTAGATGGGTAAAAAAAGAGAAGATGGTGTGGGGATACAATTTAGGTTTAGGGTTATGGTTTCGGGGATGGAAGAAAGGAGTTTTGATAATGATGGTGGGAAACCAAAAGGTGTAGGTGGGATTCACACGTGTGGTGTGGGAGGATGAGTTTGGGTCGGTTAAGGTTTGGATTGTGGACGGGTATGGGAAAGTTGGGTTTGAGATGAGAGAATTAAGAATCCGAAGCAAATACTTAGATGGGTAAGAAAAGAGAAGATGGTGTGGGGATATATGGAGACCTTGCACCTCTGTTGATGAAGATTAGCCTCACACTAATCTTCCTTCCAAATCCATGTAAGTATCTTCAAATCGCATGAAGATGGGAGAAGAAAGCAATAGTTTTTTTTTAATTTTTATTTTTAATTTTTATTTTTTATAAATTACGAAATTCAATGAGGGAGAGGTCACACGCCCTCCTCTTTTATAGATTCAAGAAGTTTCAAAAATTACAAAAATCGCTGTCTTTTGAACTTTAACGAAAATAGCCATAGGCTAAATAAAATCAACTAAACACTCATAATGCGTACAAATATAAAATAATAAAAAACTAAATCCTAAAATATGATATAGTCTAAAACTAATGTGGATGATTAACGATCAATGGCCCAATCATGTGATTCATGCGATCTAAGAGCCCAATCGCCGCGTCCCTCCGATTCAATGGTCTGGATCACTTCATAAATCAGCTTGTGTGCATCTTCCCAGTATGATGTCTTCCAGATGCTTGCACATGCACATGTGGTCTTCAGCACGATCACAGGTACTCACCTAGCCACAGGCAAATCGGCGTGACCCGCTTCTTCCTCTGATATGTACATAAGAGTATGCGTAACGTGATGTCCTCATCAACTCTCCTCGCCTGAAAAGAGTTCGCCTCTGGCGGAATAAAACTCCTGTAGCGCTTCAAAATGTCTGGATCTAAATGTTGTAGCTCGTCCTCTGTAATCCACGTACTGTTGGAGATCGGCCTGTGCTTCCATGTCGAGTGGAAACTGCTTGTGTATCCAGTATGTCTTCTATCTGTTCGCTTCGAGTAGGCAAGGAAGGTAAAGGTGGTAATGGCTCGGATGATTGGTCAGGTAAGGGCCATGGATTTGGGACTAGGTCATGGTTTGTGGGAGGGTATGTGGATGGATCAAAAGGTAAAGTAGCAGGACCCTTGTATTGTACTAGATCTTACACATTAAAAGTAAAACTAATTCTCATGGTAGGTAGAAGGTCTACTACTGTAACACCCCGTACTTTTTAGTATTCGGGTGTTACCATGCCACCTAACTTAGTATAAATACAGAGCTAACTTAAGCAAACACTCACGCTCATTCTGGTATCAATCCAACCGTTGAAAGCAATCCCCATCCATATATCAAGTTATCCATCCGTTATTATTTAAGATGGACCTCCACTTTGATGTAGAAATCTATTTTCAAGATTTCCATCTCCTGGATAGATCAATCCAATCATTCATCTTAGATTTGGAAATCTGAATTGTGAGATCCACTGTTCATCAAATCCGCAACATTTTATCGATCGCTCTAACACTTGATTTCCTTAATCCAACCACCGGATTATAAAATGAATTTTTAGGTTACAATTAGACAATCCTAGAAACTATTAAATCCGATTTATACCATACCTACTTAGAATTCACGTTAATACAACTGTTTAGTTTTAGATCAGGTAAATCAATTCCATTTAGACATCTCTACGAGATCCTAGGACTATAAATCGATTTCTTAGAAACAATCTAATCGTAGCTTATGTGAACGGACTGTTGATCTGAGGACTTACCCATGCATTCACATCGTAAGATTCTAAGGAACCCAAAGGATCATTTGTTTCGGTTTAATTCAAGTGTTATCTGACGAGCAGTCTAGATGTTTTTCATCTATGCTGGGGCATCAGAGGTGCATTTGACAGTAGCTCATGAAAGTTCGTATTTGGATTCTTCAGTCCACTTATATTTGTTAACGGGAAGGCTCACTATTGTCATGGAGTTGATCTAACAAACTTCTAACTCCCTATAAAGTCCTACTGAATATCGGGCATATGGATCTCATTATTACTATGCCTCATACCAACTTGCACCACCCTGTGCCTTGCCTGGGTGAAGGAAGCTGGATGTTAGGTAGGCTGTTGGTTGTTGAACTTTTGCCAAGCTGCAATGACAATAAGCTGAACCCCAAATACCAATCCTCTTTCGTCGATGTTGCCTTCTGTTGTTTGCACCACATGGTCTCTCTCTCTCTCTCTCTCTCTCTCTCTCTCTCTCACACACACACACACACACACACACACACACACACAACTTTTGAAAATGTCATACAACAATATTTGTGTTTTTATGATGTTATTTCGTTTCATCGCAGGTAGATAGTGGTCATGGCGGGAGTGGTAAGAAAGTTCTTCTTTGCATCGATGTTTATGTGGATAACCCCAATTGTGATCTTATATGGGTTTAACCATCATGTGTTTCCTGGTAAGCTTTCTCGTTCTACCAATGGTGGTACACATTCATTATCTATCCATCATGACGGCAACTTGTATTGCTCTATGATGCTAATCTTTAAGCTCAACCCATTTTAGTTTAGGCTTTAAATGGATTTCAACAGCCATTCATTTAAGCTAATTCAGATCTTAAAAAAGTATTAATTCTTCATCCAATAGCACAATACATGTAATGCAATTGAGCTCTTTGTTAACATGTCCCCTTATATGATCAACAAATCCAATATGAAGCCATGGAATAGATTTCTTCTTCCAGATGGAAGAAATGGTTGTGTTGATCCCCAAATAGCTGGGACAAGGCTATGATATTATGATGGTGATGATGGAAGCAACTGTCTTCTAGATAATTGTGGTAGTTTCCAAACTCACGCTTGTTACTTCAATTCAAAGGAGAATTTTGTTATGCTTTTGAGCAATGAATGGGAGGTCATTGCAAAAATAAAATTAAAGATATTTGGGACAACACTGTCCATTGGATTAGGGATTCACCTTTTACATCATTGTAGTTTCTTTGCGTATTCCTATCACGGTATTCAGCATTGATAATGGTGTACTGTTACAATACAGGCCATAATGGTTGTTACGGCTCTTTTTTTTTTTTTTTTTGAAAAACCCTGTATTGGCCTCATGACAGAACATTATGGGGCAATTATGCCCGTTTTTGGGCTTCGTTTTTTTTTTTTTTTTCCTATAATGGCAATTACGGTCGTAATGCATAACGTTGGCCATTGTTACTGTTACGCAACAGCCACTATGTAACCATTTCTGCGTACCTTGATTTATAGGTTAAAAACTCAAAAAAACTTGACCTGCTTGAGTCTTACTCGAATCAACCAGTTTTCACCGACTCTAGAAAATTTTGACCTAGTCATGACTCCATCAAAACATGAGAAAACCCCTAACCGACTAAAAGCTTGTAATTAATTATTTATTTTTTTAAGAAACTCTACTCGACTTGGCACAACTTGGTATTATTTGTACTTTCACATATTTAATAATTAATAATACTGAGAAAAACTCGGAAAAACTTGTACGAGTTTTGGAGAAACTCACCCGAGTTTTAGATGACCTGACTCAAGTGTCAAGTCGAGTTGAGTTTCATGTTTTTAAACGATGGGTCTATTTGTTGTAGCATGTACCAGGGGTCCTTTTTGTGAGCTCCTCCATGTATCTATTGTAATGTTCTTTTGTTTTCTTGAAGAAAATCTTTTGTTTTGCCTTCCATACAAATATATGGAGGATCCAAAAAAATGCCAATTTGTTAAATTAATGAGGGTCTCTATTCCTAGGCCTTTTTTTTTTCGCGAAGCTTTTGACATGAAATTCCCAGTAGTGTCCATGTGTGTTGACCTACTTGGCAAAGCATATCAAAAGTAACAACATGATGTGGAATGCATCCACCAATTAAAAGTAGAGCATGGAAAGAATAAAACGGCTCACAGAAGCAAAGGCTTACAGAACTAAACAAGGGCCACGCCTCTTTCTCTATGATTGAAAGTGTCTATTCCATGTTTCATGAGTGTACTTTCTACTTGAACAATGCTATGTGTGAAAGCTTAATACTTTTCTTACTGCGCTCCCAAAGTTGTTAGAGCATTAAAGATTGGCAAGGTTTTTCTCTTAAGTTTGTTGGTTTGACTTCATCAACTAGTTCAGTGTGAGGTACTTCGTATATTAGAAATTTTTATGAATGAGAGGTCACCCTGATATTATATGTTTTTTGGGTTTAGGGTCCAACATCCTATACTATTTAGCGAATGGTATCAACCATACAAATCCTTCATTGGTGTGTTTTGGTGATGATTGTGGTCTATCCAATTTGTTGACCAATGCGTGGATGAACCTTACCTAAATCTCATGGGTTTTTTTTTTTTTTTTTTTAATAATTATTGTGGCCAACTTGAATGATTGTGGCCTCTATATTCTCCTTTTTTATTTTAATAATATCTTTCATCTTTTGAAAAAAAAAAAGAAAAAGAAAAAAAATAAAGTCATGCTGATAGGAAGGTCAACTAAACATAATGCCTTTAAAAAAGTTCATAACTAAGCAAACCATCGCAGCTTTTCTTTGATGGTCCAGATAAGTGTTATAGTCTAGAAAAATAGCATCTCTAGTTCAAGTAGTTAGAAACATTTAATTGGTACAAGTTTTAATGTCCATCCTTGTAATGGCAGTTGGATGGTCCAGATCGATTGGCATGTTTGGCAATTCTACATGTAATGTGGTTGATACCATATACTAACTGTTACTAAATGCACATTGGATTGGGTCTCATTTTTAACACAACGCAATCTCCATGAAGACAAGATGTTCAAGTGCATCTCCGGAGTTCATCTATGTGTCAAAGATGAAGGTTGGGACCTTCACTAAGCGTGCTTGTATTTCCATAGGTGACCTGGAATGCTTCTAGGACATCTGAGCCATGCATCAGGTCAGACCCACAGCGTCGGTGACTTGGCCCAAAGACGAGGTTGGTCAATTCATTATGTGGGTTGCACATTGTCAAAAAAAAAAAAGAAAAAAAAAAAAAGGATGGTCTAAACAGGATCAATTTTCCAAATTCAACATACACATGGGCCCCGCCTGGTGAGTGGACTTTGGCACTGTCATCTGCATGGACCCACCTCTGCACAGCGCGGATGTCCCAAATACACACCAGCTTGGAATTTATGGTTGCATTAGGGGTGCATGCAAGCTAGCAGTTACATATGTAGCTGCAGTAGCTGACTGATTGTTGTGGTACACTGGTACTGGTACAGTGTACCAGTCTATTTTTTCTTCCTGCCTTATCTATTCTAGTCTATTAATTTTCTTTTCTTTTCTTTACTTTCTTTCTTTTTTCAAGCTTTCGTCGTGGTCATGACTTGGACTTTTGGTTAACCATAGGATCGTCTTATTGAGAATTTTGGTTTATCTTGTAATTCAATTTTACTTCTCAAGGATTATATGATCCTCCACAGAAGGATATGCATAGATTGTCAGCTTTTCAGTTTGTACAGGTGGGATCTATTGTTCTGGCATCCAGATCATTTATTTGTTGGGTTCTGCCATGGATAGACCATGATCTGAAGAGCTCCCAGATAGGAAGAATGGGGATATCTCATGCTTGTCCTTTCTACTCAATTGAATACGGACCGTTTCTGTATTTATTTTTCCTGTCTATTTTCAGGCCTCAAATGGAAGGGGTTTGGGATAAGCCATTGAGTAATTTCTGTCCATCAATTGTGGGATCTGTCAGATCAAGCCATTGACCCCACTTGTACAAATTGACAAACTGAGGCAATCATGCGTAATACTCTTTCCAAGGATCATATAAGACAAATAGCAAAAATGGATATTTTTTTCACAAGCAAGAGTGATTCTTTTGGAACAGGTTCGAGCCAACTATCATCTTCTTCGCTGACGCTATTGAGTGGATTTCTTGCTGTCATATCAGTGAATTTAGTTATCACGTTCTACATCATCATGGCAGTGAAGGAGCCTTCGGACAATGAGCATCGGCCGGATCCCACCTTCCTGGCTGATGCCAAGGCCAGCATTAGCCAATCTGCAGAAAAGAAAAGGGATTGATCCTACCGAAGCCCATGACAAAGAAGAGTAAGAGCTTATACAAATGTTGTCACGATTTATTGTTGCCTATAACTGAAATTAATATCAACTGCACCTATCTTGTCTGTTTGATTTGCAAAACGTCCATTTGGATTTTATTTAGCCACACTAGCTGAATGTTTTATCCTTCTCCGGATTGCGTCACGAAATATTTAGGTATGAGAGGAATGTATACTTAGAAAACATAGGAACCAATGTCATTTCCCTGTTTTAATTCCATTTGAGAACTCTTCCTCGTGTATTTCCTTTGTGAGAGTGATTCTACGGAGCAACAATCCCCATCTCTTGCATGGGGATCATGTGGACCCCAAATCTCATTTATCGGATGATCAATTATCTATATTGTCTGATCAAATGAGAGGGTCTCATCAGGCTCAGCTCAGTACCATTTGAAAAATGGTGGTGACTCTTCAACTATACACTTTGCATAGTTGTATGACAATCCATACTGTCCAAATTGCTGACCCAATTGTCATTGGTGCATTAGTGAAAAATTGCACTGAGAAATATTTGCTGTGTGCTTGAAGAAGGTAGATGGTTAATGAGAAAAACAACAGCATTGAATGGCATAAAAGGTGGGGCAGGTGCATTGCCCACCATAGAGAATCAACGAGACCGTTTGCTCATGGGTATGAGGACGAGAAACAGTTAGTAATGCCCATGTATTTCAAGAAATGTTTTGATTTTCGTTTATTCACTGCATTGAATGCTTTTGATTATGTACTCAAAGATATTCTCAATGTTCAATTTAAACCTATGAAAAATA